>NC_053023.1:508390884-508591768 GCF_003073215.2 Triticum urartu | reverse complement strand
ATCATGAGAGGTCAGTACTAGCCTTCTTTCACATGATTCTGCAGTGTGCTTTCATATGTTGTGCTACTTGTACGATAATGTTGCTTGATTTTAGTGAACTGCACAAATGGAGACAAGACTTCCAATCTGTATGTGCACCGTAATATCCCATTGAGGTAAGATAAGGATATTTCACAACTGCTGGCCTATATTTTGCCATTTTCATCAGAAAATTAAGTTTAGTACTATACTTGTGCTCCCTAATTGACATGCCAAATCTTACATTGAAGGCGAAGCTTGTCTGTTATTGAACCAAGTGACGAAGGGGAAGAACAAGCGGAAGAAAAACAAAAATCAACTCCCGGTGCTGTAATGAAGCACTGGAACTGTGATGACACAAGTAATGATATAGTTTTGCATCTTAATTTATTGCTATGGCTGGAACGAGCAATTGTTTTGCCACTGATTTGATGCCACTCTTAATATAATATGTAATCATCTCAACTTGTGCAAACAGGAATCTTCTTTGAAGAAACCATATACTTTAGTGGAACTGCACAAGAAGATGTTGGAAACATTAAACTAATCGAGGAGTATATAGTAAGCATGGCCACCACCGTAGATAGCAACAAATGGTTCCGGAGAAGTGCTTCATATGTATGCTCTACACAATAAGCCTCCTGACAAAGGTTGGTACTCGCCCACTGATTTCATCCATATGATTGAGCTTTGTCATCTCTATTGGTGTTGTGCTACTGTTTAGATAATGTCATGAAAAAGTGGTATTGTCCTTGAGAAGTGCTTCATCTGTGTTGTTTTAAATATTTCCTTTCCTTTTTTCGAGAAAACAGGGATGCTAGCATTTAGCAGTCCTCTTGTCTTTGCACAACAGGATCATCTTTCTCTGAAGAAGAATATGGAGTACGTGAAGTGACTAGTTCCGATTATGCCAGGATGAAGAAGCCATGTCTATCTTCTCATCAGAAGGAGCAGTTGAAGGATGGTTACATTACTCTCCACAAGACCAAACTAACTTCAGCTCAGAAGGACTGACAAATCTCCATCTTTTTGCTGTGTTGCGCGAGTACAATGTTGTTCTAGGATTCTTTCTGGTGAGTTCCATTTTTCTAAAAGTGTGCTCTACATGGACCATGTATGTGCCTGTTGAAACTGTCAATTCATAGTACAGTTTGCTTTATACTAATCACTTTTTTGTATTTGTGCAAACAGGGGTGCTCAGCTTGATTTCAATGGGAACTGCACAAAATGTTCATGAATACATCGAATCATTCATTTCCACCACAAGAAAGGAGGTGCCGATAAGTTCAAGGCGTTGCAACATATAAGAGCGAAATCATACAAGCTACGCGCGAATTTGGTTGATTTTGGTGGAACTGCACAAAAAGAACAGTTGGTTTATTTAGCACGAGGTGCCATGTCAATGTCCGAACTGATGGCAAACCCTTCCCATTCCACAATCGTAGGCATTTGATATTTTGGAATGGGACAACCTTGTCAAATTTTGCTCATTGATTTTGGCAAGACATGCGTTTGATATTTTCGAAAGGGACGCCCTTTGTTGTCAGCAGCGTCGATCAATTTTTTCTTTATTCTTTAGTTGTGAAGTAAATATTGCCTCTGACATGTGAGCCGCTGAGATGCATAATCATCGATTGTTTTGAATGTTCTCTATGAATTGTCAGGCCTGTGTGTTTGATTGCAATGTATAGAAACGCTAAAAAGCTGCTCAAACTCTTTGTACTCCTTCTGTTCCTTTTTACTTTGCACATTGTGAAAGTGCATACTTTTTTGTATAAGATTGGTCAAAGTAGAGATACTTTGACTGCAGACAAAACTTGTATGTAGACTAGAAAGGACTGGATGGAGTACATGTGAAACTGCTGCAAACGAGGTGATCACCCTGGGAATAAAGCTAGTATGTATTATTTTGCATGTTCATCCAATGCCAGTGATACAGGAATTCGAACTAATCGAAATAAATTCATTCATACACGGTCAGATTTCATATAAACATGCCGGATTTCATTACATTTCATACATTCTTCAACTAAAAAGGGGTGCGCTGGAGGTATAATTAATTAACCAAAGCTACCCACCTGTGTCCCGCTGAGCCGAACAGAAGCTTCAGTGACTTAACTGCAAGTGCAGTTGCGTAACTGATATGTGGCCTGTTGGGCCCATGTGTTAGTCAGCCAACTGCACCAGCAGTTAAGTAGAAGCAGCGTTCTTCTCCAGCGCAGCTCTCCGACTCCACGTCGTCGCCAAGAAGCTAACCGTCCGTCAATGGTCAACCTGCCTAGCTTGGCTTCAACCGGAGGGTAGCAGCAGTGGCCTTACTTGGACCCGAGTGGTGGCGACCTACCGTGTTCTACTCTTCCTCGTTTTCTGTGTGGCACGGCCTCGTTGGCAGCGGGGCGGGGCCTCGGTGGAGCCGGCGATGTCCTCTGCCTCGTTGTTGGCGGGGCGGAGCCGACGGTGTCCTCTGCCTCATTGTTGGCGGGGTGGGGCCTCAGCGGAGCCGGCGATGTCCTCTGCCTCGTTGTTGGCGTCGCGGGGCCTCGGCGGAGCAGTGCCTTGATACGTCTCCAACGTATCTATAATTTTTTATTGCTCCATGCTATATTATCTACTATTTTGGACTATATTGGGCTTTATTTTCCACTTTTATACTATTTTTGGGACTAACCTATTAACCGGAGGCCCAGCCCAGAATTGCTGTTTTTTGCCTATTTCAGTGTTTCAGATAAACGGAATATCAAACGGAGTCCAAACGGAATAAAATCTTCAGGAACGTGATTTTCTCAACGAACGTGATCCGGGAGACTTGGACCCTGCTCCAAGGAACAAAAGAGGCGGTCACGAGGGTGGGGGCGCCCCCCCTAGGGCGCATCGCCCTGCCTCGTGGGCCCCTTGTTGCTCTTCGGGCGTACTTCTTCCTCCTATATATTCACATGTACCCCCAAACGATCAGAACAGGAGCCAAAAACCTAATTCCACCACCACAACTTTCTGTATCCACGAGATCCCATCTTGGGGCTTGTTCCGGAGCTCCGCCGGAAGAGGGCCCTCATCACGGAGGGCTTGTACATCATCATAGCCTCTTCGATGAAGTGTGAGTAGTTTACCTCAGTCCTTCGGGTCCATAGTTAGTAGCTAGATGGCTTCTTCTCTCTCTTTGAATCTCAATACAAAGTTCTCCCCCTCTCTTGTGGAGATCAATTCGATGTAACCTTCTTTTTGCGGTGTGTTTGTTGAGACCGATGAATTGTGGGTTTATGATCAAGTCTATCTATGAATAATATTTGAATCTTCTCTGAATTCTTTTATGTATGATTGGTTATCTTTGCAAGTCTCTTCGAATTATCCGTTTGGTTTGGCCAACTAGATTGGTATTTCTTGCCATGGGAGAAGTGCTTAGCTTTGGGTTCGATCTTGCGGTGTCCTTACCCAGTGACAGAAGGGGTAGCAAGGCACGTATTGTATCGTTGCCATCGAGGATAACAAGATGGGGTTTATTTCATATTGCATGAATTTATCTCTCTACATCATGTCATCTTGCTTAAGGCGTTACTCTGTTTTTAACTTAATACTCTAGATGCATGCTGGATAGCAGTCGATGAGTGGAGTAATAGTAGTAGATGCAGAATCGTTTCGATCTACTTGTCACTGACGTGATGCCTATATACATGATCATGCCTAGATATTCTCATAACTATGCTCAATTCTGTCAATTGCTCAATAGTAATTTGTTCACCCGCCGTAGAATACTTCTGCTCTTGAGAGAAGCCACTAGTGAAACCTATGGCCCCCGGGTCTATTCTCATCATATCAATCTCCATTAATTTAATCTTGCTTTGCTTTTTTACTTTGCCTTTACTTTCTACTTTGCATCTTTATATAAAAAATACCAAAAATATTATATCTATCAGATCTCACTCTCGTAAGTGACCGTGAAGGGCTTGACAACCCCTAATCGCGTTGGTTGCGAGTAGCTATCGCTTTGTGTAGGTACGAGGGACTTGAGCGTGGGCTCCTACTGGATTGATACCTTGGTTCTCAAAAACTGAGGGAAATACTTACGCTACTCTGCTGCATCATCCCTTCCTCTTCGGGGAAAACCAACGCAAGCTCAAGACATAGCAAGAAGGATTTCTGGCACCGTTGCTGGGGAGTCTACGCAAAAAGTCAACATACCAAGTACCCATCACAATCCCCATCTCTCGCATTACATTATTTGCCATTTGCCTCTCGTTTTCCTCTCCCCCCCAATTCACCCTTGCTGTTTTATTCGCCCTCTCTCTCTCTCCCTATCCTCCCTCTCTATTTGCCTCTTTTTGCCCGTTTGCTTTTTGTTTGCTCGTGTGTTAGATTGCTTGTTTGTCGCGATGGCTCAAGATACTACTAAATTGTGTGACTTCACCAATACCAACAATAATGATTTCCTTAGCACTCCGATTGCTCCTCTTACCGATGCTGAATCTTGTGAAATTAATACTTCTTTGTTGAATCTTGTTATGAAAGATCAATTCGCCGGCCTTCCTAGTGAAGATGCCGCTACTCATCTGAATAGCTTCGTTGATTTATGTGATATGCAAAAGAGAAAAGATGTCAATAATGATGTCGTTAAATTGAAGCTATTTCCTTTTTCGCTTAGAGATCGTGCTAAAGCTTGGTTTTCGTCTTTACCTAAGAATAGTATTGATTCATGGAACAAGTGCAAAGATTCTTTTATCTCTAAATATTTTCCTCCCGCTAAGATCATTTCTCTTAGAAACGATATTATGAACTATAAACAACTTGATCATGAACATGTTGCACAAGCTTGGGAGAGAATGAAATTAATGATACATAATTGCCCTACTCATGGTTTGAATTTGTGGATGATTATACAAAAATTTTATGCCGGATTGAATTTTGCTTCTAGAAATCTTTTAGATTCGGCCGCGGGAGGCACTTTTATGGAAATCACTTTAGGAGATGCTACTAAACTCCTAGATAATATTATGGTTAATTATTCTCAATGGCATACTGAAAGATCTTCTAATAAAAAGGTGCATGCGATAGAAGAAATTAATGTGTTGAGTGGAAAGATGGATGAACTTATGAAATTATTTGCTACTAAGAGTGTTTCTTCTGATCCTAATGATATGCCTTTGTCTACTTTGATTGAGAATAACAATGAATCTATGGATGTGAATTTTGTTGGTAGGAATAATTTTGGTAACAACGCTTATAGAGGGAATTTTAATCCTAGGCCATATCCTAGTAATCCTTCTAATAATTATGGGAATTCCTACAACAACTCTTATGGAAATTATAATAAGATACCCTCTGATTTTGAATCTAATATTAAAGAATTTATTTCTTCGCATAGGAATTTTAATGCTATGATTGAAGAAAAAATGCTTAAGATTGATGATTTGGCTAGGAACGTTGATAGAATGATCTTGATGTTGATTCTTTGAAACTTAGATCTATTCCACCTAAGCATGATATCAATGAGTCTCTAAAAGCCATGAGAATTTCAATTGATGAGTGTAAGGAAAGAACCGCTAGGATGCGTGCTTCCAAAGATGCCTTTATTAAAGCGTGTTCTTCCAATACCTATGAAAATCAAGATGAAGATCTAAAAGTTATTGATGTGTCTCCTATTAAATATTTATTTTGCAATATGAATCTTGATGAAACTGAATATGATCTTGCTTTACCTAGAAGGCGTTCTAAAAATTCGGAGTGTTTAGATCTTAATGATGAAATTGATGAAAGTGGGATTGAAAGAAATAAAAATATAGATGTTGCTAAACCCACTATATTGGATTTCAAGGAATTTAATTATGAAAGTTGCTCTTTAATTGATTGTATTTCCTTGTTGCAATCCATGCTAAATTCTCCACATGCTTATAGTCAAAATAAGGCCTTCACCGAACATATTGTTGATGCCTTGATACAATCTTATGAAGAAAATCTTGAGTTGAAAGTTTCTATCTCTAGAAAACTCTATGATGAATGGGAACAAACTATTAAAATTAAAATTAAAGATCATGAGTTTTATGCTTTGTGTGATTTGGGTGCTAGTGTCTCTACTATTCCCAAGACTTTGTGTGATCTACTAGATTTCTGTAACTTTGATGATTGCTCTCTAAACTTGCATCTTGCGGATTACACTATTAAGAAACCTATGGGAAGGATTAATGATGTTCTTATTGTTGCAAATAGGAATTATGTGCCCGTAGATTTCATTGTTCTTGATATAGATTGCAATCCTTCTTGCCCTATTATTCTTGGTAGACCTTTCCTTAGAACGGTTGGTGCGATTACTGATATGAAGGAAGGGAATATTAGATTTCAATTTCCATTAAAAAGGGGCATGGAACACTTTCCAATAAATAAAATAAAATTACCATATGAAACTATCACGAGAGCCACTTATGGATTGCCTACCAAAGATGGCAATACCTAGATCTATCCTCGCTTTTATGCCTAGCTAGGGGCGTTAAACGATGGCGCTTGTTGGGAGGCAACCCAATTTTATTTTTATTCCTTGCCTTTTGCTCCTGTTTAGTAATAAATAAATTATTTATCCTATGTTTTGGTTGTGTTTTTTTGTGTTTAATTAGTTTTTGTGCCAAGTAGAACCGTTGGGAAGACTTGGGGAAAGTCTTGTTGAACTTGCTGTAAAAAACAGAAACTTTAGCGCTCACGAGAACTGCTGTCATTTTTACTTGAAGAGTGCTATTTAGTTAATTCCTTTTGCAGAGGATTAATATATAAATTCCTCACGTCCAGCAATTTATTTTAGAATTTTTGGGGTTTCAGATATTGCGCTAGCTACAGATTACTACAGACTGTTCTGTTTTTGACAGATTCTGTTTTTTCGTGTGTTGTTTGCTTATTTTGATGAATCTATGGCTAGTAAAATAGTTTATAATCCATAGAGAAGTTGGAATACAGTAGGTTTAACACCAATATAAATAAATAATGAGTTCATTACAGTACCTTTAAGTGGTCTTTTGTTTTCTTTCGCTAACGGAGCTCACGAGTTTTCTATTTTGAGTTTTGTGTTGTGAAGTTTTCAAGTTTTGGGTGAATTCTTTTGATGGATCATGGAACAAGGAGTGGCAAGAGCCTAAGCTTGGGGATGCCCATGGCACCCCCAAGATAATCCAAGGACACCAAGAAGTCAAAGCTTGGGGATGCCCCGGAAGGCATCCCCTCTTTCGTCCACTTCCATCGGTAATTTACTTGGAACTATATTTTTATTCACCAACATGATATGTGTTTTGCTTGGAGCGTCTTGTATTATTTGTGTCTTTGTGTCTTAGTATGCCACAATCATCCTTGCTGTACACACCTTTTGAGAGAGCCATACATGAATTAAAATTTGATAGAATACTCTATGTGCTTCATTTATATCTTTTGAGCTAAGTAGTTTTGCTCTATGTGCTTCACTTATATCTTTTGAGCGTTATAATTTTGCTATATGTGCTTCACTTAGATCTTTTAGAGCACGGTGGTGGATTTGTTTTAAAGAAACTATTGATCTCTCATGCTTCACTTAAATTATTTTGAGAGTCTCTTAATAGCATGGTAATTTGCTTAATAATAATATGCTTGGTATTCAAGATTTGTGAAACTTTCTTTTGAGTGTGTTGAATACTAAGAAAAGATTGAAGCATGATAATTTTTTTGAGATATGGAGGTGATAATATTAAAGTCATGCTAGTTGAGTAGTTGTGAATTTAAAGAATACTTGTGTTAAGGTTGGTGATTCCCGTAGCATGCACGTATGGTGAACCGTTATGTGATGAAGTCGGAGCATGATTTATTTATTGATTGTCTTCCTTATGAGTGGCGGTCGGGGACGAGCGATGGTCTTTTCCTACCAATCTATCCCCCTAGGAGCATGCGCGTAATACTTTGCTTTGATAACTTCTAGATTTTTGCAATAAGTATATGAGTTCTTTATGACTAATGTTGAGTCCATGGATTATACGCACTCTCACTCTTCCACCTTTGCTAGCCTATCTAATACCGCACACCTTTCACCGTATCATACACCTACCCTATACCTTCCTCAAAACAGCCACCATACCTACCTATTATGGCATTTCCATAGCCATTCTGAGATATATTGCCATGCAACTTTCCACCGTTCCGTTCATGACACATCATCATTGTCATATTGCATATCCCGGTACACCGCCGGATGCATTCACATAGTGTCATATTTTGTTCTAAAGTATCGAGTTGTAATTGTTGAGTTATAAGAAAAATAAAAGTGTGATGATCATCATTATTAGAGCATTGTCCCAGTGAGGAAAGAATGATGGAGATTATGATTCCCCCATAAGTCGGGATGAGACTCCGGACGAAAAATAAATAAAAAAAGAGGCCAAAGAAGCCCAAATAAAAAGAGGCCATAAAAAAAGAGAAAAGGCCCAAATAAAAAAATGAGAGAAAAAGAGAGAAGGGACAATGTTACTATCCTTTTACCACACTTGTGCTTCAAAGTAGCACCATGATCTTCATAGTAGAGAGTCTCTCATGTTATCACTTTCATATACTAGTGGGAATTTTACATTATAGAACTTGGCTTGTATATTCCAATGATGGGCTTCCTCAAAATTTCCCTAGGTCTTCATGAGCAAGCAAGTTGGATGCACACCCACTTAGTTTCTTTTTGAGCTTTCATATACTTATAGCTCTAGTGCATCCGTTGCATGGAAATCCCTACTCACTCACATTGATATCTATTGATGGGCATCTCCATAGCCCGTTGATACGCCTAGTTGATGTGATACCATCTTCTCCTTTTTGTCTTCTCCACAACCACCATTCTATTCCACCTATAGTGCTATATCCATGGTTCACGCTCATGTATTACGTGAAGATTGAAAAAGTTAGAGTATGAAACAATTGCTTGGCTTGTCATCGGGGTTGTGCATGATTTAAATACTTTGTGTGGTGAAGATGGAGCATGGCCAGACTATATGATTTTGCAGGGATAACTTTCTTTGGCCATGTTATTTTGAGAAGACATAATTGCTTTATTAGTATGCTTGAAGTATTATTATGTTTTATGTCAATATAAACTTTTGTCTTGAATCTTTCTAATCTGTATATTCATACCACAATTAAGAACATTTACATTGAAATTATGCCAAGTAGCACTCCGCATCAAAAATTCTCTTTTTATCATTTACCTACTCGAGGACAAGAAGGAATTAAGTTTGGGGATGCCTGATACGTCTCCAATGTATCTATAATTTTTGATTGCTCCATGCTATATTATCTACTGTTTTGGACTATATTGGGCTTTATTTTCCACTTTTATACTATTTTTGGGACTAACCTATTAACCGGAGGCCCAACCCAGAATTGCTGTTTTTTTGCCTATTTCAGTGTTTCAGATAAACGGAATATCAAACGGAGTCCAAACGGAATAAAATCTCCGGGAACGTGATTTCCTCACCGAACGTGATCCAGGAGACTTGGACCCTGCTCCAAGGAACAAAACAGGAGGTCACGAGGGTGGGGGGCGCGCCCCCCTAGGGCGTGCCCCTGCCTCGTGGGCCCCTCGTTGCTCCTCCGGCGTACTTCTTCCTCCTATATATACACACGTACCCCAAACGATCAGAACATGAGCCAAAAACCTAATTCCACCGCCGCAACTTTCTGTATCCATGAGATCCCATCTTGGGGCCTGTTCCGAAGCTCCGCTGGAAGAGGGCCGCCATCACGGAGGGCTTCTACATCATCATAGCCTCTCTGATGAAGTGTGAGTAGTTTACCTCAGACCTTCGGGTCCATAGTTAGTAGCTAGATGGCTTCTTCTCTCTCTTTGAATCTCAATACAAAGTTCTCCCCCTCTCTTGTGGAGATCAATTCGATGTAATCTTCTTTTTGCAGTGTGTTTGTTGAGATCGATGAATTGTGGGTTTATGATCAAGTATATCTATGAATAATATTTGAATCTTCTCTGAATTCTTTTATGTATGATTGGTTATCTTTGCAAGTCTCTTTGAATTATCCGTTTGGTTTGGCCAACTAGATTGGTAGTTCTTGCCATGGGAGAAGTGCTTAGCTTTGGGTTCGATCTTGCGGTGTCCTTACCCAGTGACAGAAGGGGTAGCAAGGCACGTATTGTATCGTTGCCATCGAGGATAACAAGATGGGGTTTATTTCATATTGCATGAATTTATCTCTCTACATCATGTCATCTTGCTTAAGGCGTTACTCTGTTTTTAACTTAATACTCTAGATGCATGCTGGATAGCGGTCGATGAGTGGAGTAATAGTAGTAGATGCAGAATCGTTTCGATCTACTTGTCACGGATGTGATGCCTATATACATGATCATGCCTAGATATTCTCATAACTATGCTCAATTCTGTCAGTTGCTCAACAGTAATTTGTTCACCCACCATAGAATACTTCTGCTCTTGAGAGAAGCCACTAGTGAAACCTATGGCCCCCGGGTCTATTCTCATCATATCAATCTCCATTACTTTAATCTTGCTTTGCTTTTTTTACTTTGCCTTTACTTTCTACTTTGCATCTTTATATCAAAAATACCAAAAATATTATATCTATCAGATCTCACTCTCGTAAGTGACCGTGAAGGGCTTGACAACCCCTAATCGCGTTGGTTGTGAGTAGCTATCGCTTTGTGCAGGTACGAGGGACTTGAGCGTGGGCTCCTACTGGATTGATAGCTTGGTTCTCAAAAACTGAGGGAAATACTTACGCTACTCTGCTGCATCATCCCTTCCTCTTCGGGGAAAACCAATGCAAGCTCAAGACGTAGTAGGCCTCGTCGATGCCAGTGGAGTGGGGACTCATCGGAGCCGGCATTGTCCTCTGCCTCGTCCTCGGTCTCGCCAAACAGCGCCTCGCCCGCTTCATCGCCCTCTTTGCTAGCCTCTTTGTAGGCGGCCGCAGCCTCCGCCACCTGCATGCGGTAGCGCCAGCGCTCGAGGCGGCCCTTGCGGGCGAAGCGGTACGAGTCGAGCAGTGCCTCCTGCTCCGCGGCGATCTGCTCCTCCGCCTGCAGGTGCTCCTGGAGGAGATGGTGGTCGTAGGCGGCGTCAGCCTGCGCCTCCCAGAACTGCTCCTCACGCATCTGCCTCACCCTGTCCATATATTGGGCACGGGCCTCGCCGATGTTCATGGTGCAATGCACCGGCGAGGATGGCACGGAGGAGGGGGTTGGCGCCGGATCGTCGACTACCATGTTCTCCATTGGGATGTCGTCGTCCTCCGGCTGCCTGCCGGCCAGCCGGTCGGCAGCAATGGCTGCCATCTCCTTGTGGTCCGTCGTCCGCCCGTCCCAAAGAGCGCTGTAGCGCGAGGAAGCCATGGTGGGCAGTAGTGGTGTGGACAGAAGAAAGGGAATGGATGCGGATGACTGCGGCTATGGCCGGCACAGTAGTTTATATAGCAATGGTGGGCGGGTGGAGGGACGGGCGTGTGGCACTGGAGTAGCCTCCTCGGCAACCGCGTATCATTAATGTGGGCGGCAGATGGACAGACGGACGACACTTGTGTCATTTGAAGGCGGAGTAATCGCCTGCACCGGGAAGCGGGGCGGGCGGCGCTGACTGTTTCGGGCGGAAAGCGCGCGCGGGCGAGGAGATGACTTTACTTGGAGAGGATGACAATCGGGACCCACCAGGTCCATAGCCTCACGTATGCAAGTGCCTCCTTATTATATATATAACTATAATTTATTTTGCTTCCTCCTGGTTTCCTGACATCACGATCCTACACCATTGTCAACCTATGTAGTACTCCCTCCTTTTCGGTTTATAGGGCTTATCTCAAAATTTTAGTTTTTCCATTTTATAAGGCTCAATTTTGTTGTTCCCCATCACATGTTCAGACTTCAAGGTGCATTAAATCATTGCATGCAAGTATTAAGAGAAAACTGACCAATGCATGCACTTTATGCATGCATGCATTGCAATTAATGCATTCATAAACATAATTTTTGAGGAAAACAAGAGCATTAATTGGGTGCTTTTGCAAACTACAAAAAATATTCCACCACTCATCATCTACCTTGGTTGGTGAGATTTTTGAATTGAGCCTTATAAACCGGAAAGGAGGGAGTAGTCAATAAACGAGAGAATTGCACAAGAAGCGGCCGACAGCTGGGACCAAGCAGCTTGAGCAGTATTTGTGTTTTTGAGGTGTGAGCACTGCAGAGTTTTTTCATGTTTAGTCCAGATATTAATTTTTCTCCTCTGAACAACAACGAAAACATCGCTGCAGGTATTAACTGGGCGGGCTGTGGCCCGTGTAGCCCAGGCCAGATATCCAGCCGAGATATTAATTTTTTTCAAGCTGAAAATGGCTAGCCTAGCTATACTTTTTTTAGGAATACCCAGGCAAGGTCAAGTTGTTATTCTCCGTCCCGCTGGGCTGCAACTCTTTTCTAGGAGGGATGCATTAGGGTTAACAAGAAAATGGGCTTTAAGAAATAATAAATGGGATGTAATTATAAAAACTGGGCAGTAACTATAAAAAATCAACCAAACACGTGATTACTTTATAAAATATTATTTTTGGATATTGAAAATTTTAATTTCATTAATTGTTGCGAGCGCAATGTTTCGTTGGATTTTTACGTAACATAAATTTATATTGAAATTGTATTTCATCTGACTAGAAATTTCGGGATAAAAATATTTTGGATCCCATCAAAATGTGGGAAATTTTATTGAATTCTGTTTTGAACGGTTGGTTGAAATGGGCTGCACTTTTAACAAACTGTAAATGGGCTATAGTAAATTCCATTAGAATTCAAAAATGGGCTACACATTCTTACAAATCTCAAATGGGCTATAAGTTCTCTGCCACACACTTCTGGCCTTACTAAGTTGATGCGTCCCCTAAAAAACAGAGTTGACGCGTATGCAAGGCTTTGTCAACTTATAGTCAACACACGGTTCTAGCAGCAGTGGCCGTTGGATGTCCATCCAACGGATGTCGTGCTTCTTCTTCAATCCCGGATATTCTAGCTTCACCCGCCCAAAAAATGATTCCTCCCCTGACATCTGGGGCGCATCGTTTTGGAAGCTGACCTGTGGGCCTACTAAGTTGACGTACCAAGGGCTATGTCAACTTAGTCAATATAAACGATTCTAGCTGCAGTGGCCGTACGATGTCCATCCAACGGCCGTCGTGCTTCTTCAACCTCTGGTCTTCTTGCTCCAGCCGCCCAAAGCAGCACCGGTCGTGCCGCCTACTCCTGCCTCCTGTGGCCGGCTGTGCTGCCGCGGAGGCCTCACCGCCCCCTACTACTCCCACAACTGGCCATGCCATCCCTCCACTCACCCACACCCCCTGTTATTCTGCGGTGACGGCAGCGCAGTCGAACCAGTGAACCCTCGTACTCCTCTCCATGTGTGCATCCACTGCCGCGTCTTCCCCGGCTCCGCGTCGTCCCCTTCCTAGGCCTCGCCGTCGTCCACCGCCCTGGTGCTCTCGGCACGGCGTGGTCAACGTGGTCAAGGAACGACTTCCATCAGACGTGGACTGTACGTGGAGAGGCTGGCAGCTGGGTCCATGGCAGCCGCAAGGAAGTGCCTCCTTATTACGCGCAAAATAATTATTCCTCCACCTGACAACGGGGACCCACCGGATGGGCCACCGTATTTCACGAAAAAATGATTCGCCCCCTGACTGTTGGGACCCATGAGCTACATCTTCGCATGCAAGGAAGTGCGTCCGAAAAAAAACGATTCGCCCCCCTGACTGCTGGGACCCACTAGCTACATCTTCGCACGCAAGGAAGTGCGTCCGAAAAAATGATTCGCCCCCGACTGCTGGGACCCACCAGCTACACCTTCGCATGCAAGGAAGTGCGTCCAGGCAAAAAAAATGATTCACCCCCCTGACTGCTGGGACCCAGCAGCTACACCTTCGCATGCAAGAAAGTGCATCGGAAAAAAAAACAAAATGATTCGCCCCCTGACTACTGGGACCCACCAGCTACATCTTCGCAGGCAAGGAAGTGCCTGACAGTCGGGACCCACCTGGTCGAAGCGTACGTAGCGTTGTCATTCTAGTCGCGAACATGTACGTACATACTGGTCGATGTAGAGGCGCGCACGTGTCATAGTAGAGGCGCGCACGTAGCATGTACACGTACGTACAGCGGCCAGGGTGCAAGAAAGAAAATACGGCCACGTATGTGTACATATGGGCAGGGTCTTGAACGCCTACTCGCGCATAAGTACGGCCAGGGCTTGTGCACATGGCTGGGTCGAAACGGAGAAACAACGTCGTTGTCGTGTTCATGGGGAGGCAACGGATTGCGTCGTGTTCATGGGGAGGCAACGGAATGCGTCGTGTTCATCGGGAGGCAATGGAACGCGTGGGAGCTAACCGGCGGGGTCGGAACAGAATGCGTGGTCGTGTTCATCGGGAGGGCTTGGATGGAACAGGCGATGGAAACCAGGCCTGGCATACTGCACAACAGAGGAAACGGACCTCCTACATTCGGAACGGGGTCCTGTTGATCAGGAGGGGTTTGGCGTACCGCAAAACGGAGGAAACAGACCTCCTACAGTCGAAATGGGGGTCCTGTTGACCGGGAGGGGTGTGGCATACCGCAAAACAGACGAAACTAACCTCCTATGGTCGAAACGGGGGTCCTGTTGATCGGGAGGGGTGTGGTGTACCGTAAAACAGACGAAACGGACTTGTGTTGGAGCGCTGCGGTCGAAACGGGGGTCCTGTTCATCGGGAGGGGTGTGGCGTACCGCAAAACGGGACTCCACGGGATACTATTCATCTCCACCGTCGACATCCTCCAGCCTCCACGGGCTACCGTCGACCTTCTCCAGCCTCCATGGGCTCCTGTTCATCCAGCCTCCACCGCGCGCTACTCCACCGGCTACTGTTCAACCACCCCTCCACGGGCACCCCTCCACCGTCTACTATTCATCCAGCCCTCCACACCACGGGGTGCTGTTCAACCACCCCTCCACGAGCACCCCTCCACCGTCTACTGTTCATCCCGCCCTCCACCACACCACGGGGTCATGTTCATCCAGAGGCAACGCCACCGATCACTGTTCATCCACCCCCCCCCCCCGCAACGCTCACTGTTCATCCAATCGATCGGCTTCAGTTAGCAGCAGTAGCGAAGGAATCGCTCGATCGGGTTCAGTTAACAGCCATCGATTGATCGCTCGGGTTCAGTAACGCGTAGCCTGCAGTGCAATCGCTCGGGTTCAGTTAGAGCCCAACGCCTCGCTCGGGTTCAGTTAGAGCCAACGCCTCGCACACACGCGCGTACGTGTATGAGAGAAATGCGCATCGCTCGGCCCCCGACCTCCCACTGTAACCGGGAACTCGCCGAAATTTTCCTCGCCCTCACTTCTACCACGGTCCAAAGAATGTCATGCAGCTGCGTCTCCGGCCCACCCAGGACGAAAAGCCCATTTTCTGTCATGATTTTTTGTCATAGAAGTAGGAGCCCACCACATCTATGATGATACCGGGTTTTGTCACAATTATCGTCATAGAAGTGTCATATGTATGACAGATTTTTTTTCATTCGGCCCAAAATGTCACGGATGTGTCTTTTTTTGTAGTGAATTTTGGTAATAACGCGTATAGAGGTAATTTTAATTCTAGGACGTTTCCTAGTAATTCCTCTAATAATTATGGTAATTCCTACAACAGTTCTTATGGAAATTATAATAAGATGCCCTCTGATTTCGAATCTAGTATTAAAGAATTTATTAGTTCGCAAAAGAGTTTCAATGCTTTGATTGAAGAAAAATTGCTTAAGATTGATCAGTTGGCTAGGAACGTGGATAGAATTTCTCTTGATGTTGATTCTTTGAAACTTATATCTATTCCACCTAAGCATGATATCAACGAGTCTCTCAAAGCTATGAGAATTTCCATTGATGAGTGCAAAGAAAGAACCGCTAGGATGCGTGCTAAAAGAGATTGCTTTGTGAAAGCGTGTTCTTCTAGTTTTCATGATAATAAGGATGAAGATCTAAATGTGATTGATGTGTTCCCCATTAAATCCTTTTTTTGTAACATGAATGTTTATAATTATGGGACTGGAGATGATTCAACTTTAGTTAGAAGGTGTCCCAAAAATTCGGAGTTTTTAGATCTTGATGCAAAAATTGTTAAAAGTGGGATTGAAGAGGTTAAAACTTTAAATAGCAATGAACCTACTATCTTGGATTTCAAGGGATTTAATTATGATAATTGCTCTTTGATAGATTGTATTTCCTTGTTGCAATCCGTGCTAAATTCTCCTCATGTTTACAGTCAAAATAAAGCTTTTACTAAACATATCGTTGATGCTTTGATGCAATCTTATGAAGAAAAACTTGAGTTGGAAGTTTCTATCCCTAGAAAACTTTATGATGAGTGGGAACCTACAATTAAAATTAAAATTAAAGATCATGAATGCTATGCTTTGTGTGATTTGGGTGCTAGTGTTTCCACGATTCCAAAAACTTTGTGTGATTTGCTAGGTTTCCGTGAATTTGATGATTGTTCTAAACTTGCACCTTGCGGATTCCACTATTAAGAAACCTATGGGAAAGATTAATGATGTTCTTATTGTTGCAAATAGGAATTATGTGCCCGTATATTTCATTGTTCTTGATATAGATTGCAATCCTTCATGTCCTATTATTCTTGGTAGACCTTTCCTTAGAACGATTGGTGCAATTATTGATATGAAGGAAGGGAATATTAAATTCCAATTTCCATTAAGGAAAGGCATGGAACACTTCCCTAGAAAGAAAGTTAAATTACCATATGAATCTATTATGAGAGCCACTTATGGATTGCCTACCAAAGATGGCAATACCTAGATATATCTTCACTTTTATGCCTAGCTAGGGGCGTTAAACGATAACGCTTGTTGGGAGGAAAACCAATTTTATTTTTATTCCTTGATTTTTGCTCCTGTTTAGTAATGAAATATTTATCTAGACTTTGTTTTGGTTGTGTTTTTTGTGTTTAATTAGTGTTTGTGCCAAGTAGAACCGTTGGGAATACTTAGGGAAAGTCTTTTTGATCCTGCTGTAAAAAACAGAAACTTTAGCGCTCACGAGAATTGGTGCCATTTTTTATTGGAGAGTGATATTTAGTTAATTCTTTTTGCAGATGATTAATAGACAGATTCCTCACGTCCATCAATTTATTATAGAATTTTTGGGGTTCCAGAAGTTTGCGTTAGTTACAGATTACTACAGACTGTTCTGTTTTTGACAGATTCTGTTTTTCGTGTGTTGTTTGCTTATTTTAATGAATCTATGGCTAGTAAAAGAGTTTATAAACCATAGAGAAGTTGAAATACAGTAGGTTTAACACCAATATAAATAAATAATGAGTTCATTACAGTACCTTGAAGTGGTGTTTTGTTTTCTTTCGCTAACGGAGCTCACGAGATTCTCTTGTTAAGTTTTGTGTTGTGAAGTTTTCAAGTATTGGGTAAAGATTTGATGGATTATGGAACAAGGAGTGGCAAGAGCCTAAGCTTGGGGATTCCCATGGCACCCCAAGGTAAAATACAAGGACACCAAAAAGCCTAAGCTTGGGGATGCCCCGGAAGGCATCCCCTCTTTTGTCTTCGTTCATCGGTAACTTTACTTGGAGCTATATTTTTATTCGCCACATGATATGTGTTTTGCTTGGAGCGTCTTGTATGATTTGAGTATTTGCTTTTTAGTTTACCACAATCATCCTTGTTGTACACACCTTTTGAGAGAGACACACATGAATTAGAATTTATTAGAATACTCTGGTGCTTCACTTATATCTTTTAGAGCACGGTGGTGGTTCTATTTTATAGAAATAATTGATCTATCATGCTTCACTTATATTATTTTGAGAGTCCTTTAGAACAACATGGCAATTTGCTTTTACGCTTAATAAGAACTTTCATATAAGTGCATTGAATACTAAGATAAGTTTGATACTAGATGATTGTTTTGAGATATGGAGATGGTGATAATAGACTCATACTAGTTGAGTAGTTGTGAATTTGAGAAATACTTGTGTTCAAGTTTGTGATTCCCGTAGCATGCACGTATGGTGAACCGTTATGTGATGAAGTCGGAGCATGATTTATTTATTGATTGCCTTCCTTATGAGTGGCGGTCGGGGACGAGCGATGGTCTTTTCCTACCAATCTATCCCCCTAGGATCATGCGCGTAGTACTTTGTTTCGATAACAAATAGATTTTTGCAATAAGTATGTGAGTTCTTTATGACTAATGTTGAGTCCATGGATTATACGCACCCTCACCCTTCCACAATTTCTAGCCTCTCTAGTACCACGCAACTTTCGCCGGTACCATAAACCCACCATATACCTTCCTCAAAACAGCCACCACACCTACCTTTTATGACATCTCCATAGCCATTCCGAGATATATTGCCATGCAACTTTCCATCGTTCCGTTTGCTATGACACACTTCATCATTGTCATATTGCTTTGCATGATCATGTAGTTGACATCGTATTTGTGGCAAAGCCACCGTTCATAATTTTTTCATACATGTCACTCTTGATTCATTGCATATCCCGGTACACCGCCGGAGGCATTCACATAGATTCATATTTTGTTCTAAGTATTGAGTTGTAATTCTTGAGTTGTAAGTAAAAACAAGTGTGATGATCATCATCATTAGAGTATTGTCCCAGTGAGGAAAGGATGATGGAGACTATGATTCCCCCACAAGTCGAGATGAGACTCCGGACGAAAAGAAAAAGGAAAAAAAGAGGACAAAAGAAGAAGAAGGCCCAAATAAAAAAGAAGAAAAAGAAAAAAATGAAATGAGAGAAAAAGAGAGAAGGAACAATGTTACTATCCTTTTCCCACATTTGTGCTTCAAAGTAGCACCATGATCTTCATGATAGAGAGTCTCTTATGTTGTCACTTTCATAAACTAGTGGGAATTTTACATTATAGAACTTGGCTTGTATATTCAAATAATGGGCTTCCTCAAATTGCCCTAGGTCTTCGTGAGCAAGCAAGTTGGATGCACACCCACTTAGTTTCTTTTGTTGAGCTTTCATACACTTATAACTCTAGTGCATCAGTTGCATGGCAATCCCTACTCACTCACATTGAAATCTATTAATGAGCATCTCCATAGCCCATTGATACGCCTAGTTGATGTGAGACCATCTTCTCCTTTTTTTGTCTTCTCCACAACCACCATTCTATTCCACCATAGTGCTATATCCATGGCTCACGCTCATATATTGCGTGAAGATTGAAAACGTTCGAGAACATCAAAAGTATGAAACAATTGCTTGGCTTGTCATCGGGGTTGTGCATGATTTAATACTTTGTGTGATGAAGATAAAGCATAGCCAGACTATATGATTTTGTAGGGATAACTTTCTTTGGCCATGTTATTTTGAGAAGACATGATTGCTTAGTTAGTATACTTGAAGTATTATTATTATTATTATTATTATTATTATTATTATTATGTCAATATTAAACTTTTATCTTGAATCTTTTGGATCTGAACATTCATGCCACAATAAAGAAAATTACATTGAGAAATATGTTAGGAAGCATTCCACATCAAAAATTCTGTTTTTATCATTTACTACTCGAGGACGAGCAGGAATTAAGCTTGGGGATGTTGATACATCTCCAACGTATCTATAATTTTTGATTGTTCCATGCTATTATATTATCTGTTTTGGATGATAACGGGCTTTATTTTACACTTTTATATTATTTTTGGGACTAACCTATTAACCGGAGGCCCAGCCCAAATTGCTATTTTTTGCCTACTTCAGTGTTTCGTAGAAAAGGAATATCAAACAGAGTCCAAACGGAATGAAACCTTCGGGAACGTGATTTTTGGAACAAACGTGACCTAGAGGACTTGGAGTGGACGTCAAGTAATCAACGAGGTGGCCATGAGGCAGGGGGCGCACCCACCCCCCTGGGCCGCCCTCCAACCTCATGGGCCCCTCGTTGCTCCATCAACCTACTTCTTCCTCCTATATATATCCATATACCCCGGAAACATCCAGGAGCACCACGAAAACCTAATTCCACCGCCGCAACCTTCTGTACCCAAGAGATCCCATCTTGGGGCCTTTTCCGGAGCTCCGCCGGAGGGGGCATTGATCACGGAGGGCCTCTACATCAACCCCATGGCCTCTCTGATAATGTGTGAGTAGTTTACTTCAGACCTTCGGGTCCATAGCTAGTAGCTAGATGGCTTCTTCTCTCTCTTTCGATCTCAATACAAAGTTCTCCTCGACTCTCTGGGAGATCTATTCGATGTAACTCTTCTTTTGAGGTGTGTTTGTCGAGATCCGATGAATTGTGGGTTTATGATCAAGTTTATCTATGAACAATATTTGAATCTTCTCTGACTTCTTTTATGTATGATTGGTTTATCTTTGCAAGTCTCTTCGAATTATCAGTTTGGTTTGGCTTGCTAGATTGATCTTTCTTGCAATGGGAGAAGTGCTTAGCTTTGGGTTCAATCTTGCGGTGCTCGATCCCAGTGATAGAAAGGGAAACGACACATATTGTATTGTTGCCATTGAGGATAAAAATATGGGGTTTATATCATATTGCATGAGTTTATCCCTCTACATCATGTCATCTTGCTTAAGGCGTTACTCTGTTCTTATGAACTTAATACTCTAGATGCATGCTGGATAGTGGTCGATGTGTGGAGTAATAGTAGTAGATGCAGAATCGTTTCGGTCTACTTGTCTCGGACGTGAAGCCTATATACATGATCATGCCTAGATATTCTCATAATTATTCGCTTTTCTATCAATTGCTCGACAGCAATTTGTTCACCCACCATAATACTTATGCTATCTTGAGAGAAGCCACTAGTGAAACCTATGGCCCCCGGGTCTATTTTCCATCATACAAGTTTCCAATCTATTTTATTTTGCTATCTTTTACTTTCAATCTATATCATCAAAATATCAAAAATATTTATCTTATTATTATCATCTCTATCAGATCTCACTCTTGCAAGTGGCCGTAAAGGGATTGACAACCCCTTTATCGCGTTGGTTGCGAGTTTCTTATTTGTGTGTGTAGGTACGAAGTGACTCGCGCGTGGTCTCCTACTGGATTGATACCTTGGTTCTCAAAAACTGAGGGAAATACTTATGCTGCTTTACTGCACCACCCTTTCCTCTTCAAAGGAAAACCAACGGAGTGCTCAAGAGGTAGCAGCGCCCCTTCCTTCCTTCCTTCTCCTTCTCCCTTCCCTTTCTCCTATTCCATGTGGGAGGTGGAATCCTACTAGGACTAGGGAGTCGTAGTAGGACTCCACACTTTGGGCGCACCCTATGAGGGCCGGCCTCCTCCTCCCTCTATCCTTTATATACATGGCCAGGGGGCACCCCATAGACACACAAGTTGATCAGTTGATCTTTTAGCCGTGTGTGGTGCCCCCTCCACCATAACCCACCTCGGTCATATCGTAGCGGTGCTTAGGCGAAGCCCTTCGTCGGTAGCATCATCATCGCCATCATAACTTCGTCATGCTGACGGAACTCTCCCTCAAAGCTCTGCTAGATCGGAGTTCGTGGGACGTCATCGAGCTGAACGTGTGCTAAACTCAGAGGTGCCGTACGTTCGGTACTTGGATCGGTCGGATAGTGAAGACGTATGACTACATCAACCATGTTCTCAACGCTTCCACTTACGGTCTACGAGGGTACGTAGACGATACTCTCCCCTCTCGTTGCTATGCATCACCATGATCTTGCGTGTGCGTAGGATTTTTTTGAAATTACTGCATTCCCCAACAGTGGCATTCGAGCCAGGTCTATGCGTAGATGTTATATGCACGAGTAGAACACAAAGGAGTTGTGGGCGTGGGTATATACATATTGCTTGCCGTCACTAGTTGCTTCTTAATTCGGCGGTATTGTTGGATGAAGCGGCTCAGACCGACATTATGCGTACGCTTACGCGAGACTGGTTCTACCGACATGCTTCGCACACATGTGTCTAGTGGGTGTCTGTTTCTCCAACTTTAGTTGAATCGGATTCAATGAACATGGTTCTTTCTGAAGATCAAAAAAAATCACTATACCACGTTGTGGTTTTTTAATTCGTAGGTAAGAACGGTTCTTGCTCAGCCCGTAGCAGCCACGTAAAACTTGCAACAACAAAGTAGAGGACGTCTAACTTGTTTTTGTAGGGCATGTTGTGATGTGATATGGTCAAGACATGATGCTAAATTGTATTGTATGAGATGATCATGTTTTGTAACACAGTTATCGGCAACTGGCAGGAGCCATATGGTTGTCGCTTTATTGTATGAAATGCAATCGCCATGTAATTGCTTTACTTTATCACTAAGCGGTGGCGATAGTCGTGGAGGCAATAGTTGGCGTGACGACAATGATGCTTCGATGAAGATCAAGGTGTCAAGCCGGTGACGATGGTGATCATGACGGTGCTTTGGAGATGGAGATCACAGGCACAAGATGATGATGGCCATATCATATCACTTATATTGATTGCATGTGATGTTTATCTTTTATGCATCTTATTTTGCTTAGATTAACGGTAGCATTATAAGATGATCTCTCACTATATTTCAAGGTATAAGTGTTCTCCCTGAGTATGCACCATTGCGAAAGTTCATCGTGCCGAGACACCACGTGATGATCAGGTGTGATAAGCTCTAAGTTCACATACAATGGGTGCAAGCCAGTTTTGCACACACAGAATACTCGGGTTAAACTTGACAAGCCTAACATATGCAGATGTGGCCTTGGAACACTGAGACCGAAAGGTCGAGCGTGAATCATATAGTAGATATGATCAACATAGTGATGTTCACCATTGAAAACTACTCCATCTCACGTGATGATCGGACATGGTTTAGTTGATTTGGATCACGTGATCATTTAGATGCCTAGAGGGATGTCTATCTAAGTGGGAGTTCTTAAGTAATATGATTAGTTGAACTTTAATTTATCATGAACTTAGTCCTGATAGTATTTGCATAACTATGTTGTAGATCAATAGCTCGCGATGTTGCTCCCCGTTTATTTTGATATGTTCCTAGAGAAAAACTATGTTGAAAGATGTTAGTAGCAATGAGGCGGACTTGGTCCGTGATCTGAGGATTTTCCTCATTGCCGCACAGAAGAATTATGTCCTTGATGCACTGCTAGGTGACAGACCTATTGCAGGAGCAGATGCATACGTTATGAACATTTAACAAGCTCGGTATGATGACTACTTGATAGTTTATTACACCATGCTTTACAGCTTAGAACCGGGACTTCAAAAATCTTTTGAATGCCATGGAGAATATAAGATGTTCCAAGAGTTGAAATTGGTATCTCATACTCATGCCCGTGTCAAGAGGTATGATACCTCTGACAGTACTTTGCCTGCAAAATGGAGGAGAATGGCTCAACCAGTGAGCATGTGCTCAGATTGTATGGGTACTACAATTGCTTGAATGAACTGGGAGTTAATCTTCCAGATAAGATAGTAATTTACAAAGTTCTCTAGTCACTATCACCAAGTTACTGTAACTTCGTGATGAACTATAATACACAAGGGATGATGAAAGTAATTCCCAAGCTCTTTGTGATGTTGAAATTGGCGAAGGTAGAAATCAAGAAAGTGCATCAAGTGTTGATGGTTTACAAGACCAATAGTTTCAAGAAAAGGGCAAAAGAATAGAAAGGGAACTTCAAGAAGAATGACAAGCAAGTTGTCACTCCCGTGAAGAAACCCAAAGCTAGACTCAAGCCTGAAACTGAGTGCTTCTACTGCAAAGGAAATGGTCACTGTAAGTGGAAGTGGAACTGCCCCTAGATACTTGGCGGATAAGAAGGATGGCAAAATGAACAAAGGTATATTTGATATACATGTTATTGATGTGTACTTTACTAGTGTTTATAGCAACCCCTCGGTATTTGATACTAGTTTAGTTGCTAAGAGTAGTAACTTGAAACGGGAGTTGCAGAATGAATAGAGACTAGTTAAGGTGAAGTGACGATGTGTGTTGGAAGTGGTTCCAAGAATGATATGATCATCATCGCACACTCCCTATACTTTCGGGATTAGTGTTGAACCTAAATAAATGATATTTGGTGTTTGCGTTGAGCATGAATATGATTTGATCATGTTTATTGCAATACGATTATTCATTTAAGTTAGAGAATAATTGTTGTTTTGTTTACAAGAATAAAACCTTCTATGGTTATACACCCAATGAAAATGGTTTGTTGGATCTCGATTGTAGTGATACACATATTCTTAATATTGAAGCCAAAAGATGCAAAGTTAATAATGATAGTGCAACTTATTTGTGGCACTGCCGTTTGGGTCATATTGGTGTAAAGCGCATGAACAAACTCCATGCTGATGGGCTTTTGGAATCACTTGATTATGAATCACTTGATGCTTGCTAACCATGCCTCATGGGCAAGATGACTAAGACTCCGTTCTCCGGAACTATGGAGCGAGCAACAGACTTGTTGGCAATAATACATACTGATGTATGCAGTCCAATAAGTGTTGATGCTCGCGGCGGGTATCGTTATTTTCTAACCTTCACAGATGATTTGAGCAGATATGGGTATATCTACTGGATGAAACATAAGTCTTAAATATTTGAAAGGTTCAAAGAATTTCAGAGTGAAGTGGAAAATCATCGTAACAAGAAAATAAAGTTTCTACGATCTGATCGTGGAGGAGAATAGTTGAGTTACGAGTTTGGTCTTCATTTGAAACAATGTGGAATAGTTTCGCAACTCACGCCACCTGGAACACCACAGTGTAATGGTGTGTACGAACGTCGTAACCACACTTTATTAGATATGGTGCGATCTATGATGTCTCTTACCGATTTACCACTATCATTTTGGGTTTATGCATTAGAGACAGCTGCATTCATGTTAAATAGGGCACCATCTAAATCCGTTGAGATGACACCTTATGAACTGTGGTTTGGCAAGAAACCCAAGTTGTTGTTTCTTAAAATTTGGGGTTGCGATGCTTATGTGAAAAAGCTTCAACCTGATAAGCTCGAACCCAAATCGAAAAAATGTGTCTTCATAGGATACCCAAAGGAGACTATTGGGTACACCTTCTATCACAGATCTAAAGGCAAGATATTTTGTTGCTAAGAATGGATCCTTTCTAGAGAAGGAGTTTCTCTCGAAAGAAGTGAGTGGGAGGAAAGTAGAACTTGATGAGGTAATTGTATCTGCTCCCTTATTGGAAAGTAGTTCATTGTAGAAATCAGTTCCAGTGATTCCTACACCAATTAGTGAGGAAGCTAATGATGATGATCTTGAAACTTTAGATCAAGTTACTACCGAACCTCGTAGGTCAACCAGAGTATGGTCCGCACCAGAGTGGTACGGTAATCCTTTCTGGAAGTCATGTTACTAGACCATGACGAACCTACGAACTATGAGGAAGCGATGATGAGCCCAAATTCTGCGAAATGGCTTGAGGCCATGAAATCTGAGATGGGATCCATGTATGAGAACAAAGTGTGGACTTTGGTTGACTTGCCCAATGATCGGCAAGCCATTGAGAATAAATGGATCTTCAAGAGGAAGACAGACACTGATAGTAGTATTACTATATAAAAAGCTTGAATTGTCGCAAAAGGTTTTCGACAAGTTCAAGATGTTGACATGATGAGATTCTCTCACTCATAGCGATGCTTAAGTCTGTTCGAATCATGTTAGTAATTGCCACATTTTATGAAATCTGGCAAATGGATGTCAAAACTTCATTCCTTAATGGATTTCTTAAAGAAGAGTTGTATATGATGCAACAAGAAGGTTTTGACAATCCTAAAGGTGCTAACAAAGTTAGGCCTGGCCCATAGGGGGGCAGGGGGGCGGACGCCCCGGACCCCCGAAATTCAGGGCCCCTCCCCAGGTAGTGCGTGGATGCAAGTAAAAATATCGAACTTTGTCTCAGAAAAAGGAAACGTATCGAATTAGCGATTGTTCCTCTTCTCATCTTCCAGAAAAACGTAGCAATTCTTTCTATTCCATCATGTAGCAATTAGCTCTAATAGAATCATCATGCCATATCCTACGCCGTCCTTTCCGCAATAACAAACATACCGCCCTCCTCCTGTCTCCTCCGGTCGCCAGTTCACCTTCTCCCCGATTTCTATTCCCGGGGCCCCCGATCGTGAGATGATAGTTAGAATACTCAGTACCCGGCGCTGCTTTCATCTCTTCCTTCAGGCGCTGGACATGCACACACTCATCGCCGATCTAATTTGCTTCCTAATTCCTAGAGCAAGGCGAGTCCACATCGAGTCATCTGGTCATCGCTGAATGCCCTACCACCAAAGCTGGTCAGATCATCCAAGGTACTCACTGTATACTGATTAAGTAATTTATCCTGAACATACATGATGCATAGATCTCATCAATCAACCTTTGATGTCATTATTTAATTATTTATTTATTTTCAGCACGATTAAAAATGATACAATGTGTGGATGGTGGAATCAGAGAGGCTCTCTTGATTAAAAAAATCAAGAGAGATATTGATGCTTCGTTGAACCCAAATGGTGAATTGGCGGTTGTTGTTGTAAGATGCATAAATTGATAGGGATTCTGAATCACAACAAGGGGAAAATGTTGACATCAACATCGGTGCTCAATGTAAGTGGTCCTGATACAGTTATTTCAATAGGTTCACATGCAAAATCTGCTGGTGTTGATGAACATCTGGTTTTAATTTTTTCTTAATTGAAAAATATGAAGTTCACTTTGCTAGACGGTGTAATGTCTACTATAGTGATTTTTGAGTATGCCATACAAGTCAATTTTTACCCCAATGCCTCTATTGCTTATCATCTATTTTTATTAAATTGGTATTTTCTTCCGAAATTCCAATTATATCAATACTTTCTTTAATTTATTTACTTCCTATTACTCCTGGAATTATCTATTTATCGCATTGGTTGAAATAAGTTTTTCAGAGGTAAAAAATATTGAGTAACTATTTGAGATCAAGGGTGATTCAAGAGAGTTTAAGTGGTTTGACAACATTAACCATTGAGAAGAAATTATTGGATGAGATTGACATGCACCTCATCATAATTGACTTTGCATCATGGAATATTATTATATTTAATGGTAACATGTACAATTATTTCATATGTATATTTTTTGGACGTATTTAAGTGATTGTTATTAACGTTTCATATATACATATATTCATTATTATTGCTATATTGTTTATACTAGGGGCCCCGAGTTTTGGTTTCGCCCTGGGCCCCCAAAATCTTAGGACCGGCCCTGAATAAAGTGTGCAAGCTCCAGCGATCCATCTATGGACTGGTGCAACCATCTCGAAGTTGGAATATATGCTTTGATAAAGTGATCAAAGTATATGATTTTATATAGACTTGCGGTGAAGCCTGTATTTACAAGAAAGTGAGTGGGAGCACTACAACCTTTCTGATAAGTATATGTGAATGACATATTTTTGATCGGAAATGATGTAGAATTTTCTGGAAAGCATAAAGGAGTGTTTGAAAGGAGTTTTTCAAAGAAAGTCCTTGGTGAAGCTACTTACATATCGAGCATCAAGATCTATAGAGATAGATCAAGACACTTGATATATTTTTTCTATGAGTACATACCTTGACAAGATTTTGAAGTAGTTCAAAATGGAACAGTCAAAGAAGGAGTTCTTGCCTATGTTGCAAGGTGTGAAGCTGAGTAAAGACTCAAAACCCGACCACGGCAGAAAATAGAAAGAGAATGAAAAGTCATTCCCTATGCCTCAGCCATAGGTTCTATAAAGTATGCCATGTTGTGTACTAGATCTATTGTATACCATACACTGAGTTTGGCAAGGGAGTATAATAGTGATCTAGGAGTAGATCACTGGACAGCGATCAAAATTATCCTTAGGGGAATAAGGATATGTTTCTCGATTATGGAGGTGACAAAAGGTTCGTCATAAAGGGTTACATCGATGCAAGTTTTGACACTGATCCAGATGACTCTAAGTCTCAATCTGGATACATATTGAAAGTGGGAGCAATTAGCTAGAGTAGCTTCATGTAGAGCACTGTTGACATAGAAATTTGAAAAATACATACAGATCTGAATATGGCAGACCCGTTGACTAAACTTCTCTCACAAGCAAAACATGATCAGACCTTAGTAATCTTTGGGTGTTAATCACATGGCAATGTGAACTAGGATTACTGACTCTAGTAAACCCTTTGAGTGTTGGTCACATGGCGATGTGAACTATGGGTGTTAATCACATGGTGATGTGAACTATTGGTGTTAAATCACATGGCGATGTGTACTAGATTATTGACTCTAGTGCAAGTGGGAGACTGAAGGAAATATGCCCTAGAGGCAATAATAAAGTTATTATTTATTTCCTTATTTCATGATAAATGTTTATTATTCATGCTAGAATTGTATTAACCGGAAACTTAGTACATGTGTGGATACATAGACAAACAGAGTGTCACTAGTATGCCTCTACTTGACCAGCTCGTTGAATCAAAGATAGCTAAGTTTCTAGCCATAGACATGACTTGTCATTTGATTAACGGGATCACATCATTAGAGAATGATGTGATTGACTTGACCCATTCCGTTAGCTTAGCACTTGATTGTTTAGTATATTGTTATTACTTTCTTCATGACTTATACATGTTCCTATGACTATGAGATTATGCAACTCCCGGATACCGGAGGAACACTTTGTGTGATACCAAACGTCACAACGTAACTGGGTGATTATAAAGGTGCTCTACAGGTGTCTCCGATGGTACTTGTTGAGTTGGCATAGATCAAGATTAGGATTTGTCACTCCGATTGTCGGAGAGGTATCTCTGGGCCCTCTCGGTAATGCACATCACTATAAGTCTTACAAGCAATGTGACTAATAAGTTAGTTGCAAGATGATGCATTACGAAACGAGTAAAGAGACTTGCCAGTAACGAGATTGAACTAGGTATTGAGATACCGACGATCGAATCTCGGGCAAGTAACATACCGATGACAAAGGGAACAATGTATGTTGTTATGCGGTTTGACCGATAAAGATCTTTGTAGAATATGTAGGAACCAATATGAGCATCCAAGTTCCTCTATTGGTTATTGACCGGAGATGAGTCTCGGTCATGTCTACATAGTTCTCGAACCCGTAGGGTCCGCACGCTTAACGTTCTGTGATGATTTGTATTATGAGTTATGTGATTTGATGACCGAAGTTTGTTCGGAGTCCCGGATGAGATCGGGGACATGACGAGGAGTCTTGAAATGGTCGATACATAAAGATCGATTTATTGGAAGGCTATATTCGGACATCGGAAAGGTTCCGAGTGATTCGAGTATTTTTTGGGGTACTGGAGAGTTACGGGAATTCGTATTGGGCCTTAATGGGCCATACGGGAAAGGAGAGAAAGGCCTCAAGGGTGGCCGCACCCCTTCCCCATGGACTGGTCCGAATTGGACTAGGGAAAGGGGGCGCCCCCTTCCTTCCTTCTCCTTCTCCCTTCCCTTTTCCCTATTCCATGTGGGAGGTGGAATCCTACTAGGACTAGGGAGTCCTAGTAGGACTCCACACTTTGGGCGCACCCTATGAGGGCCGGCCTCCTCCTCCCTCCATCCTTTATATACGTGGCCAGGGGGCATCCCATAGACACACAAGTTGATCAATTGATCTTTTAGCCGTGTGCGGTGCCCCCCTCCACCATAATCCACCTCGGTCATATCGTAGAGGTGCTTAGGTGAAGCCCTGCATCGGTAGCATCATCATCACCGTAATCACGCCGTCGTGCTAACGGAACTCTCCCTCGAAGCTCTACTGGATCGGAGTTCGTGGGACGTCACCGAGCTGAACGTGTGCTGAACTCGGAGGTGCCATACGTTCGGTACTTGGATCGGTCGGATCGTGAATACGTACGACTACATCAACGATGTTCTCATAACGCTTTCGCTTACGGTCTACGAGGGTACGTAGACGATACTCTCCCCTCTCGTTGCTATGCATCACCATGATCTTGCGTTTGCGTAGGAAATTTTTGAAATTACTGTGTTCCCCAACATTATTTAGAATATCAAATGATGTTAAAGGTGTTGGAAAACATGCTTCTATGGTTCAAACTCAACTAGATCAAGTTGCTAAATCTCAAAGAGAATTGCTTGATGAAATGAATCATAATATGCATGACTTTGCTGTTAGAGTTACAACTAAAGGATGTAAAATGACTTAGGAACCACTTTATCCTGAGGGACACCCTAAAAGAATCGAACAAGACTCACAAAGAGATAACACCAGTGCACCTAGTCCTTCTAGAAAGAAAAAGAAAAATGATAGGACTTCACATGCTTCTAGTGAACCTGAAATAGAGAAACCTCCTGATAATGAAAATGAAACTTCTATCTTAGATGCTGAAACTCAATCTGGTAATGAATACTCATCTAATGAAAAAGATAATGATGAGGTTCATGAAGACTCTCAACCAACCAATGATCAAGAACCAGATAATGATGTTGAGATAGAACCACCTGTTGATCTTGATAACCCACAACCAAAGAATAAAAGATATGATAAAGGAGACTTTATGGCTAGGAAACACGATAAAGAAAGAGAACCGTGGGTTGAAAAACCTATGCCTTTTCCACCCAAGTCAACTAAAAAGAATGATGATGAAGAATTTGAACGCTTTGCTGAAATGCTGAGGCCAGTCTTTTTGCGTACTCGCTTGACAGATATCTTGAAAATGCCTCCTTATGCAAAGTATATGAAAGACATCATAATAAGAGAAAAATACAGGAAGCTAAAATCTCCACTATGCTTGCTAATTATACTTTTAAAGATGGAGTACCTAAAAAACTTGGAGATCCGGGACTACCAACTACACCTTGCTCTATCAAAAATAATTATGTGAAAACTGCTTTGTGTGATTTAGGAGCCGGTGTTAGTGTTATGCCTTTCTCTTTATATAAAAGACTTGATTTGAATAAACTCACACCTACTGAAATATCTTTGCAAATGGCTGACAAGTCAACTACCATACCTATCGGTATCTGTGAGTATGTGCCTGTTGTTGTTGCTAATGTTACTATTTTGACTGACTTTGTTATACTTGAGATGCCCGAGGACGACAACATGTCGATTATCCTTTGTAGACCCTTCTTGAACACTGCAGGGGCTGTTATTGATTGCAATAAAATCAAGGTCACTTTTTATATCAATGGTAATGAGCATACGGTGCATTTTCCGAAGAAACAATTCCAAGTGAATGGTATTAATGTTATTGAAAAATTTCCGACAATCACTATTGGAAGTTTTCAAATACCTCTACCTACTGTCAAAAAGAAATATGAAATGCTTATTGTTGGGGAAAGGGATATCCCCATTGAGGTAACTTAGTGATTTACGAAAGTTCTTCGGTTTCATACTAATTGAAAGTGGTTGTTAATAAGACTTGATCAACCATATTAATGAATCATTTTTGAACGGTATGAAGTTGATGAATTTAGTAAGCACTACTTTCTGTCCCTACTTTTTATTCTCTGTTTTTATTAGTTAAATAAAATAAAATGCCATGTTTTGTCTGTTTTCTGAATTTCCTGTGCAATAAAAAATGACCCAAAAATTAAAGTTCTTAGAATGCCCTGAAAATTTTATATTATTTTTCCTGAATATTTAAGAATTTTTGGTGCAAAAATAACCAGAGGGGGGTGCACCAGGTGGGCACAACCCACCTGGGCGCGCCAGCACCCCCTGACGCGCCCTGGGGGGTTGTGGTCCCCACATGGGCCCCCTCACTTATCTCTTTAGCCCACATTGTCACCTACCTCCAGAAAAAAATCACTCTTGCTCTCTCCCGTGTTCTTGCTCATTTTGCTTCCATTTTCGATCTCTTTGCTTGAAGCTCCATTTCCGAAACTTTTTATGCAGATTGTTGCTTGGTATGTGACTCCACCATTTGTCCAATTAGTTTTTGTTTTAGTGGTTTATACTTTGAATAATTAGCTACTCTTGGTGTTGCTGTAGATGTGCTTGCATGTTGAATTCTTAGTGTTCTAAGTTGTTTGAATGCTTGCTATGGCCTCTATCTATCCCTATGAGTAGTTGCTATCAATCTTACAAAGTTTTATTGACAAATTTTTGTCACTCCAATTTTTTTTATTTTCAGAAAATTGTACGCAGACATGATGAACCTATTTGGAAGGAGTTCTTCGAGGAGACGATCCTCAGGGGCATCCTCTAGTGACAGTTCTGCTCGTCGGTCTTACGCCGAACCAAGTGAAAGTTCCACGCGAGATGCCGCCACCAAAACATTCTTATGGCCTTGTGATGAATATATGGTGCAAGTGGGCATCAAGGAGGAATTTGAGCAATATGTTCACAATGCCGGTCTCGGTCCCTACCTCTCAGATAAGTGTGAACAACGCCATCTTCTCACTGGATCATTTGTCAAAGGATTTAAATATTTTCCATGTGAGTCTAGGGTGTCGTTTATGCTTTATGATGAAGAATTTACTATTCCACTAGAAAATTTTTCTTACCATTGCAAACTTCCATTTTGGGGCTCGCTTGATGCGCCAGCAAAGGCTGAGTATGAGACCTTCTTGACTAGCCTTTGTTATGGTGAAAATAGAGGAGTGAGACAAGGAAAAATAAAAGGTGTTCACTTTCCCGCAATCCAGTATTTTGCATTATTTAATGGGAAATTCATAGTAGGCAAGCAAGACTGTAGCATACTTTGTTCGCCAGATTTGAGCCTCATTCACACCACTCTCACTGGTGAAAGTAATTATAACCTTGGAGCGATTGTTGCACGTAGACTTCAGCATAACGCCAAAAGTGGCTGGTTCTATGGTGGAATTTATGCCACACGTTTAGCACGAGGACTGGGTGTTTCACCTTTGCCCTTTGACCCTATCCTACCCACTTGATATTTAGATTTTGATGCCTTAAAGGAGCATAAGATTCTCAAGGGAAGGGCTGATAACTTCACTTATAATTTGTTGTTTAACCAATCACATATTGTGGACACATATTTACCTGCGCCTGCTCTCTTTGATTATCACAACAAGGAAACATATTTTGTTCTTGACAGCGAGGCCCGAGCTCACAATGCAGTAGTGTTGGCAGCACGGCGTGCTGAGGCCTCCGCACTAAGAGCCTCCGTGAGCTACCACGCCGACTACTACCCTCCAGGCTACTGATTCACTACCAAGTTAGGCCAAAAGCCTAAGCTTGGGGGAGTACGTGTTCTCACCAACATTATATTCATGTTCACATATCATTCCATTTGTCGATGTTCACAATTGTATCATCCATGCTTAGGTTTATTTTTTGCTTTCTTCTTGTGTGTTTGAAAAACTTCAGAAAAACCAAAAAAATTAGTTGTAGTAATTTACTTTCTACGCATGCTTAGTAATAGTACTAAAAATAAAATCCAAAAAAGATTTCCTTGTTCTTTTTTTGCTTGTTGGGAGCTTTCCCGTGTAAATAGTTTTTCTCGTTTTTTGCTTTTCCCTTTTATTTGCTTGCTAAAGAAAACCAAAAACTCCAAAAATATTTCAGTGTGTTTCTATGAATTTCGTTTCTTTTATTCGAGTTGTACCGAGGAGAAGACCACGATGAAAATGTTGAGTGGCTCTCATATGAATAACTATTGAACTAATAAGAGCCCATTTTACCTTGTCTTCTCCTGTTGAATAAAATGTTTTGCAGATTCCATCTTAGTCCATGGTACTCTTGCACTATTATTATTTTCATATCATTCGGTCATGCAAGTGAAAGGCAATAATGATGATATTCGATGAGCTGGCCGTGGCAAGGAGAAACTGGTATGAACTCGACTTGTTCTGTCTGTGTAAATATGTTTAACCTACTATCCAGGCTTCAGCCCATTGTGATTAAACATGTTTGCAATGACAATTAGAGATTATAGTTTCTCATACCATGCTTAAGTAGCTAGGAGTTAATAATGATTTATCTTGGATATCAACATAGCGTTAAAATGATTGTGATGCAGTATGATGATATGGTATCCTCCTCTGAATGTTTGAGTGGCTTGACTTGGTACATTAGCTGGCCCAGTGAAAAAAAGGTGAACCGGCCGAGACGACCGAGTGAACCGGTCTGAGGGAACCACAACTGGGTTACGATCCGGTCGGTGTGGAGCTGGCTGAGCAGGCCGACACGGAGTACTGGGCTGAGAGGTGTTGGTGATGTTCGGTGTAGATGTGCCCATGAGCGCACGAGCGTTGATCCGTTTGCTGGAGGCGGTTGGCTCTATCCTGCTTGCAAGCGGACTGGATCCAACGGGCGTTTGACCTGCAGATCAAGGCCGAGCAGAGAGACGGAATCTTGCTCCAAACCTGATCAAAATTAGCAGTAAATGCCTAGTAATTAGATGTGATTGCCTGGCTAACCAACGCATTGAAGAAGGGAATTCCTCCCGACCAGGATCTGCATGCACGAGGCGTTAGTTAGCGGTAATTAAGCAAGATGGGTTACCGTTCGTGCATGTGAAGGAAGTTTCTTTCTTCCACGGGCCATTTATCTCCCTGCCGGTTTATTGCCAGATCATGGGCTTGTGCCTCGACTGCGGACGTTGCAGCAGGGCAGCAGACACCGGCGGGAGGAGTCGCCGTGCATGGGGGTGCGGCCCGCCCTGACACCCGCACCGCATCGGGCCAGTGCCACCTCCGCGGAAGCCATGGCGGGTCCGCGACGCCTGCGGGAGGACTCGCCTTGTGCGAGTAGCATGACCGGCCTCCGACGGATGCGTCGTGTGGGGCGCACCGTCCATGCGGCGCCCTGCCATGTGGGAATCCGGGCAGTTGGTCGCAGAGACCATGGCCAAGCGGACGATCGAAGGAAGGAGCGGGCCGACGATGATGGAGTCAATGGAGCGGTTGCAGCGGACGTAGACTTCACCGAACATTCATGCGGGAGCCGGATCGTCGATCGAGACTTCATGCAAGAAGAAGAGGAGGTCGTTCCGAAGGGAGTCGCTGCAGCATGCCGCGTCCGGGCGTCGGGAAGATGAGGTGGTCTTCCTCCACGCCTGGTGCCCTATCTTCTTCTTACTCTCGATCCATGATCGATCATTTGCATCATGGCTCAATAGACGCCATGCCCCACGGTGGGCGCCAACTGTCGTGGGAACGATTCCGACAATAAGAGAGGGGTAGGATAAAGGAGCATGATCTATCGAGATGCAAATGGGTGACACGGTGGTTTTAGCGAGTTCGGGCCTCTCACGGTGGAGATAACAACCCTACGTCTCGTGCTCCGAAGAGGCTTTGTTTTATCTGAGTATGTATCCGGAGATTACAATGTACAAGAGACGAGAACGGATCCTCAAGGTTGAGCTAAGTCCTGAGACTAGAGAGAGAGAGAGAGAATTAGAAGAAAGAGAGTGGAAAAAGAGCCCCCTAGCCTAGTGGTGGTGGGTGTCTTATATAGAGTGTGCCACCCCCTCACCTCCTATGTTACAAAGTGGGGGCTTTAATGCCATAACTCAACCTACTACTAAGATGATGCTTCGAGTGTCTTGTCAACTGCTGGTCTTCGCATATCCGAGTGAGATCAGGTGCTCTGACTGGAATGAGTTGGTTGAGTGGAGTGCTATGCTCCGAGTGGTTGTTGTCGTCCGAGTGACTTGATGGTCATCCGAGTGGATAGTATGTCCGTATGAAATTTATCTGGACCCACATGTTATGTGGACCCCATGCTTTATGATATTTCGACCCTTCGTGGGCCTACCTCTTATGTGTATCCCCAACACCCCTCTCGAACGATGCGGACGGCGGCGGCTTAGCGTCCAACGACGTGCTCATGGAGCCGACGTCGACGCCGATGAGCTCGGAGGACCTCGACAGCAACGACGAGCAGAGAGGGTGCGGGAGGAGAGGGAGACAACGAGCTGGTGCGGTCCGACCAGGTGGGCTGGTTTATTGGTCATGGCGTTTTTGCAAAACCCCCCGGATCGACTAGTATTCACCCTAGGATCGACCAGGTGTCGGTCAAAGCGAGCTGGCGGCCGCTGACTCGGCCAAGTCAGCAAATACGTACACGAAACCGTACGTTTGGACCAAAGTGAACCCCTCGCGCAAGTACGTGGACTATGCAAAACCCCCCGGATCGACTAGTATTCACCCTAGGATCGACCAGGTGTCGGTCAAAGCGAGCTGGCGTCCGCTGACTCGGCCAAGTCAGCAAATACATACACGAAACCGTACGTTTGGACCAAAGTGAACCCCTCGCGCAAGTACGTGGACTGTAGTTAGGGTATTTTGAAGTAGTGGTACCAAACTGTCACCCAACTCAAGTTTAGTGACGTACAGTGATTTTTTCTCAAATTTAATTGAAGTGCACAATTCAAACATTAAACTATTTGATTTCCTTCTTGGTTTTCATTGTAGGTCCATATATGCTCCATAAGATTATTGAGTAGCTGCATGTGCACCTGTTCATCTCGAAGATTCTGGTGCATCTGCAGAATCGGATCTGCATTTTGATCCGTGATGTGTACATGTTCTCCAGGCTTCTTGAAATCATGGGTTCGGGCTGCCTGTTAACACGTCCCTGGCAACCATATTATGCAAAATGACACAACATGTCATTAGTCTCTGATTTCTACATCATTGCAGCTCCACGAACAATTTCCCAACGAGCTTGAAGCACTCTGAATGACCTCTCCACATCCTTTCTAGCTGCTTCTTGCATTGCTGCAAAGCGCCTTTGTTTGTTGCCATGAGGATCGGATATGGTCTTCACAAACGTCGCCCGCTGAGGATAGGTACCATCTACAAGGTAGTATCCCTTGTCGTAGTCGTGCCTGTTGACAGTGTAGTTGCACATCGGTGCTTCCCCATTGCAAAGTCTCCTGAATACGAGAGATCGCTGTAGCACATTGATGTCGTTGTAAGAACTAGGCATGCCAAATCCATAGTCATTTGTTCTCACTGCTTCAAATATGATGGTGGCCTCTTTGGTGTGATCTTGATACATTCCATGCAAACATCTAGGACAGTTCTTCCATTGCCAATGCATGCAATCAATTGAAACAAGAATATCTGGAAAGCCTATCGCCGCTCCAATAGCCATCAACTTTTCCGCATCTTACACATTTGGTTCTCTCAGATACTCTGCTCCAAACACTTGCACCACGGGGCGACCAAATCTCACAGTGGTCTTCAGGGATGTGCCCCCATCCGTACCATCTCACTAACGGCATCGGCGGCGGTACCAAGTGCAAGCATCCTCGTAGCAGCCGTGCACTTCTGCTTAGCACACAACGAGAGTTCTCCAGAACAATCGTGGATCAACTTGAAGTAGGAATCATATGCCTCCACTCCCTCTACCACGAGGAAGAACAATGGTTTGCGCATATGGAAGTGTCGACGAAGCCATGTATGAAGGAATGTTAGCACGGGTTGAAAGTAGTCCTCGTAGAGCAGCCGTGCTCCAGCGACTCTATCCCGATTCAGAACTCTCCTTTCTTTGAGCGAAAACCCTCGAACTTCAGAATGTGCTCCACCTCCCTATCCATTCCCTCTTGGATGCTCATGATCATCAACATCTCCACATCCCTGTCTGACTCAGACGAATCAAAAAATTCCTCTTGCACGTGTCAAGCTTCGTGTTTTTTGGACGGACAATTTTTTGAACACATAAAGGGCGAGGTGCAGTCTGAGAATAGTCAGACGCACCACGACGGCATCCGGAGAGGCAACGGTAACCGAAGAGTCGAGACGGCCGGGGAGGAGGTTTGTGGCGGGGATGACGGCGCTGAGGGATCGGGACAACGGCAGAGCTAGTGGAGGGGATGGGTGGACGATAGAGAAGAGAGGGAATTGCTGCAGTTTATTGTGGGTCCTGCCTGTCAGATCTGATGTGACAGTCGCGTCTGACGCGTCCGAATATCCTCGTAGCCGCGCAGGTATGAGCTGGATATGAGGGCCGATTTAAGAAGTTTGGATGAGTCAAATTTTTATGACCGGTCATGCACCGTTCATCCACGTATATACGCGGTTTGAGGAGGCCGGCTGTCGTGCAGTGCAGGGCCGGATGTGGCAAGTGGCAACCAACCTACCCCTCTGAACGAGAAAAACACGCGGCACAGCATTCTGCTCGCGCTCTGCCCCCGCCCCTCCCACCTCCTGCCCTGTGCGAGTCAGAGATTTTGCGCGCGCGCCCCGGAGCAAAGAGATAGTGCCACCACTGTTCGGTGCGGTGGTTTCGGTGAAAGAGACCGACAGAGCTTGGTGGATAGAGAAGAGAGGAGGCGGAGGCGAGGTCTCCAACGGGGAGGGGATAGAGCGGTGCAATTTCTTGCCCACAGGCACGGAAGGTCAGCCTCTCGGCAGCACGGGGCGCCGCCTGTTCTTGGTATGGTATTGGTAGCTGTACATCTTCTTCATCCTTGCATCTGGTTCTTGGATTGGGGGAAATCGCTCGCCCGCTGCCTGCATGTTCACTGCGTCAGATGGATGGTGCGATTGATTTGTCTGCCCTGCAAACGGTGAAGTGCCGGAATGTTGGGCAGAGTTCTTGAATCTTGATGCATGTGGATTTAGGTTTTCTTTTTGTCTTACTGTACCATTATTTCCCCCCGTCGAAATGCGTCGCATACTGATATCACCCCATTGTTTCGATTTTGTTGATGTTCCTGCTACCATCCTTGCGTTGCGATGATGGACTGCTATTCTGGTTCAGGTCCAGCCTTTCAAGGCTCTGCGACTCTGATGTGTGCTTTCAATTTAGCACAATCACTAAAAAGGCAAATTTTATATTTCAAAACATTCTTTTTTTTTGTACACTTGAAGGGCAAATGCTATCATTACTCTGTCCCGGATTTTATTTCAGTTCTTTGTTTGGGGTTAAAATATCGTTTTATGCTTACATAGGCTAGCTCAGGTGTTACATGCCTCTGTTTTTGCAAGTCATAGCTTACCTCTTGTGCTGATTATTTTCTGCAATTAGACTTTAAAGTTGGGTTTTTTCTAATGTTGCAAATATGTGTGCTCTAAGCCTCTGACTTTGTTAATGCCTTCATTCCAGTGTGATTGCTTCAGTTCGCGCCACTAAACAGGATGGATGGGATGGACTTCCTGGCCGGAATGGGCATGAACGAGGATGATCTTATGACGATGGTGTTTGAAAAGAATGTCGCTGAGCTGAGAGAAGACACATTTGATGGTTCTGAGGAGGAAAGAAAAATCTTTGAGGAGATTTTCGGCTGCGGACAGAACACTTCTCAACCAGGCATAGGCAAAACATCTATACCGCCATCCGGCTCTGCCTCCAGCGGCAAGATGGGCTACTGCCGCATAGTGGAGTCCTTCACTCACGGCAACCTATCGAGCTATCATGTCTTCGATCACAGTGCTAGTCAACAGATGCAGAACGCAATGCCTTGCACAGATCATCATGACATGCCTTCTGAGCTCGTGGTACAGTCGACGCCACCTTCCGTTGATCGGGTGTACACTCGCAGGGCGGTGACTCACAATCACAGCAGCCACAGAGCAGAACTTTCCAGTGTCCTGGATTTGGAGAGGGTTGACATCACCAGCGTGATCGCGCGGCGGCCTGGCGGCTGTGGCTTTGGAATGCTCTGGAACCATCTCCGGCTGCACGCGCATCTTCTGATGATGGACGCCGGGTGGAAGATCGAGGGCAAGGAGAGGGGGAACAAGAGCAAGATCGAGGGCGATAAGGAAAGGGGGAACAAGAGCAAGATCGACCTCATGTACGAGTCGCCCGACAAGCTCATGCGCCTGGCTTCTCTTGCTAGGGCTTGGAAGTGCTTTGGTGAGTGGCTGCTGGTCCGCTCGTCCATAGTTGATGGAGATGACTGTGGAAAGGAATGGTCCAACATGCACGACTTTCTGTGTGATTTGAAGGACACGCTGCTGTGCTTGGAACACGAGGCCCGGCGCCCCGAGCAATCCCTGTCTTTCATGCACCAGTGGCGGCTGCTCGATCCTTTCATGGCGGTGGTTTGCATCGAGAAGAAGGTCGCAGCGCTGCGGAATGGAGTGCCATTGAAGGCTGTGAACAGCAGAGTCTACGGCCCTCAGTCATAGCGAGAGAAGTTGCGGAAGCAGAGCAAGGGAGAACCAAATGTGAGTCAGCAAGTACAGTTTGAAGCTGAAAGGGAGCCGGAGGCGTTGGTGGCACGGCGTGAGCTGGGGCGGCCTATCTGTGAGGAAGAGGGCTGCGTGGTAGTTTGAGTACCAGATCGACTTTAGTTGCGTGTTTGTCTTTTGCCCACTCTGTTGTACTCCTACTGTAGAACGGATCTCTAGTCTCTGCTCGGACCTTCTAACTAAGTATCTCCGTATCTCCCAAGTCACCTTGGACGTGTTTGGTTGGTCGCATTAGGTCGGGCCTGTCCTACGCCAGAAGAATCTGGCCCGTTTGATTGCCTGGGCCGCATTAAAAACCTGGCCCGCACGAACCTCAAAGCAGGCCTTAGCTTGGCTCTGGAGGAACGGCGTAATCGGCCGTTTTTTGTGAGCCAGGCTTGCTCACGCGTGGCGCGCGCCCGCATGCCTTGTGACGCGTGGGAGACGAGGCGATTGCTCATAACTCCCCACGCCCCTCCTGTCACCTCCCTCGCCAGTTCACACCCATTCCCTCTCTCACATTAGCTTGTTCGGTTTCTTCGATGGTCACGCCGCCGTCTCGCCACGCCTCACCCACTCTGGTCATCGCCGGCAGCAATCCCATCCAAGAGAGGTGGGTTGCCGGCCTCTCCACGACCAGAGTAGATCTGGCGGCGGCACTGCGAGCTCCCTTCCCTTTCTGAACCATGCTGCCGCCCCGGGCCAATGCAGCGCCGGTTGCTCCGGCTCCGCCACCGGAGCCGGTGGTCCTCTCCATTGGCTCGAACATCACGGGGATCCAATACCTGCCGGCGCCGTCCTTTGTAGGCCCCTCTTATGGGGGTATTGTTACCCCCATAAGAGGGTTTTCTTCTCCGCGTCCAGTGCAAGGGGAGGGGAGCTCTAGGACGTCGGCGTCATCTTTGAGCCCGCGCAGGCCGAGGTGCACGGCCGCGGCCCTGGGAATGGTCGGGTCCTTTTCATCGGCGATGGCGACACCCCTCTTCCCACCGAGGTTTTCACCACAACCGGCGTACGCTACACCGGCAACCCCCACTGTAAGCTCTCAAATTCCCCTCTGCTTCTTAGTTAGGGTTATTAGGGTAGTTCATAGTGTGCTAGATTAGATTGTGGCACGTACATTTGACCCGATCCGATCCGATTCGACTGGATTCTATTAGATTCAATCGGATTCGAAATCCACTGTTTTGGGGATGAACAAGAGTGCATGCTTACTTTGTTCATCCCACATGCCTAGATTGTTCATAATGTAGTGGTAGTTTGCATCGTTTTTAGTGCCACATTGTTACTTTCTACTGCCAAATTGTTAGTTTGTAGTGCCACATTGTGTGTTCTTGATGCTATTACTAGTGTATATGTTATTGTTAGTTTCTACTGTTGTTAGGTCTTCGGGACAAATATTAAATGTTATTTGCATACCCTCGTCAAATGCACATGCCTTGCAGAGAGCTTCCCAATTAGAGCAACCGAATGGAAGTGATTGACCGCATTGTACAGCTTAACCCGAAACGCATAACCATGTTTAGTTTTTAAGTGAGCCCTCCTCATCTCCATATTCTCAAAGTCTTTGAAACCGAGCTTCAGCAATACATATGGTCTTGCATGGCATGGGATGTACTAATCGAATTGAGTTTTTCTAAGAAATTACATGTTGAACAAAAGAAGAACAAGTGATGATATTAATTACGACGAAATGCTTGTCGTTGTGTACTGTACAAACATCAAAGGTCTCATCCAAATTCACGGTGAAACTCCTATCATTTTGCAGGTGAGGAAACCTGTCGCACAAACCCCGGTCATCGTAGCAGTAATGGCACTCAGGGATCCTATCGTCATCAGACATCTGCTGTGTTCATAATTCAAAGATTAAACTTTTGAATATTCATCACGGGTTGACTTTCGGTCTGTCGAGTCTTCCTTGAAAACTCTCATATCACGTGGTGTATATGGTGGGGACTCCCTCTCTGATATATTCGACCGTCGGTGATGGTCGCTCCTCCCTTCGTCCCCGAGTGCATTTCACCAAATTGTCTAGCACGCGGAAACGAAGGAGAAACGACCCCCACGACAATAGTCAGGATTCTTCATCTCCGACATTTGCGACTGTCGGTGATGGTCGCTCTTCTCTTCCTTCCCGTGCATTACCAAAAGGTCTATCACGAGAAAGAAGAGGAAGAGTGACCCCCACGACAACAGTCGACATTCTTCTTCTCTCATATATGGTGGACACTCCCTCGCAGTTTTTCACTATCATGTATGGAGTCCCAACAGACCTAAAGTCAACCCAAAATGTTGTTTAATGATCTTTCCGGCAAATCCAAGGCACTCGACATTTCATACATTCTAGCACAAGCCATGCTAAAATTCATGGGAAAATCCAGCATGACCTTTGCTATATCGAGCGCCTGAAATTTGCCGGAATGGAAATTAATCAACACTCCGGCAAAACGTAGGCCACTCTGAGGTGTTCCCTGCAAACAAAGGCCACTTGGGAAAGCACTAGTTGTACACAACACTACATATGACATGTCACACCTATGCATCCATGGAAATTGTCACAGCTACTCATTCACTACTCTAGTACATCTATCAAAACATCTACATCATCATCAACATGGGGATTTGGTTGGTCTCACCTCGAGGTCGAAGGGGGTATGTGACGGGGACGACGACGAGGATGATGCAGGGCTCCTTGATTTCTGCAAAAACAAAATATAAACAAAAACATTTTATATCTACCTTCTACAACAAAATTCTACCTATCTATTCTATTCAAAAAACCTACATTCTACAATCAAAGTTTTACATATCAACTAAATCTATTAACTATATTTGAATTTTTACTAATTTACTAAAAAAATCTACTCTATGCAAGAACAGAGTGAAGAGAGATGAGGGAGCAGGGGGGTGGGAGGTGATGACCCACAAGTATAGGGGATCTATCGTAGTCCTTTCGATAAGTAAGAGTGTCGAACCCAATGAGGAGCAGAAGGAAATGACAAGCGGTTTTCAGCAAGGTATTCTCTGCAAGCACTGGAATTATCGATAACCGATAGTGTTGTGATAAGATAAATTATAACGGGTAACAAGTAATAAAAGTAAACAAGGTGCAGCAAGGTGGCCCGATCCTTTTTGTAGCAAAGGACAAGCCTGGGCGAGCTCTTATATAAAGCAAAGCGCTCCCGAGGACACATGGGAATTGTTGTCAAGTTAGTTTTCATCATGCTCATATGATTCACGTTCGTTACTTTGATAATTTGATATGTGGGTGGACCGGTGCTTGGGTACTCCCCTTCCTTGGACAAGCCTCCCACTTATGATTAACCCCTCTCGCAAGCATCCGCAACTACGAAAGAAGTATTAAGGTAAACCTAACCATAGCATGAAACATATGGATCCAAATCAGCCCCTTACGAAGCAACGCATAAACTACGGTTTAAGCTTCTGTCACTCTAGCAACTCATCATCTACTTCTTACCTCCCAATGCCTTCCCCTAGGCCCAAATGATGGTGAAGTGTCATGTAGTCGATGTTCACATAACACCACTAGAGGAGAGACAATATACATCTCATCAAAATATCGAACAAATACCAAATTCACATGATTACTTATAACAAGACTTCTCCCATGTCCTCAGGAAAAAACGTAACTACTCACAAAGCATATTAATAATCATAATCAGAGGAGTATTAATTTGTTGGCGAACACAGCATGCAATTTCAAAATTTCCTACGCTCACGCAAGATCTATCTAGGAGACGCATAGCAACGAGAGGGGGAGAGCATCTTCATACCCTTGAATATCGCAAAGCGGAAGCGTTTATCAACGCGGTTGATGTAGTCGTACACCTTCACGATCCATCCCGATCAAGTACCGAACGTACGACACCTCCGCGTTCAGCACATGTTCAACTCGATGACGTCCTCGCCTTCTTGATCCAGCAAGACGAGCAAAGTAGTAGATGAGTTCCGGCGGCACGACGGCGTGGTGACGGTGTTGGTGAAGGACAATCTCCGCAGGGCTTCGCCAAGCACTACAGAAACTTTGACGGAGGATAAACTAGAGGGGACGGGGTTGCCGGCACACGGCTTGGTGATTCTTGATGTGTCTTTGGTGCTAGCCCTGCCCCTCTATTTATATGTTGAGCCTTGGGGTCGAAAGTTGGAGTAAAAGCCTCCACAAAGTTGGTTTCACCCAAAAGGCAAGAGTCCTTCTCGGACTCCAGGGCCAGACGCCAGGGTTCCTGGCATTTGGACCCTGGCGTCTGGCCCCTAGACTCCGCAAAACTTCCTTTTGAATTTTCCAAAAACCTTGTGGGCTTTCCCCTTTGGCCCAAATAAAGTGTTCTCATACCCAAACATTTCGGGAAACATCCGGAACCCTTCCGGAGACCAAACACTATTATCACATATATCAATCTTTACCTCCGGACCATCCCGGTGCTCCTCGTCATGTCCGTAATCACATCCGGGATTCCGAACAACATTCGGTTACCAACATACATAACTCATATAGTACTATATCGTCAACGAACGTTTAAGCGTGCGGACCCTACGGGTTCGAGAACTATGTAGACATGGCCGAGACACTTCTCCGGTCAATAACCAATAGCGGAACCTGGATGCCCATATTGGCTCCTACATATTCTACGAAGATCTTTATCGGTCGAACCTTTATGACAACATACATTATTCCCTGTGTCATCGGTATGTTACTTGCCCGAGATTCGATCGTCGGTATCCTCATACCTAGTTCAATCTCATTACCGGCAAGTCTCTTTAATTGTTCTGTAATACATCATCCCATAACTAACTCATTAGTCACATTGCTTGTAAGGCTTATTATGATGTGCATTACCGAGAGGGCCCAGAGATACCTCTCCGATACTCGGAGTGACAAATCCTAATCTTGATCTATGCCAACCCAACAAACACCTTCGGAGACACCTGTAGAGCATCTTTATAATCACCCGGTTACGTTGTGATGTTTTATAGCACACAAGGTGTTCCTCCGGTATTCGGGAGTTGCATAATCTCATAGTCAGGGGAATATGTATAAGTCATGAAGAAAGCAATAGCAATAAAACTTAACGATCATTATGCTAAGCTAACGGATGGGTCTTGTCCAACACATCATTCTCTAATGATGTGATCCCGTTCATCAAATGACAACACATGTCTATGGCCAGGAAACTTAACCATCTTCGATTAACGAGAAAGTCAAGTAGAGGCATACTAGGGACACTTTGTTTTGTCTATGTATTCACACATGTATCAAGTTTCCGGTTAATACAATTCTAGCATGAATAATAAACATTTATCATGATATAAGGAAATATAAAATAACAACTTTATTATTGCCTCTAGGGCATATTTCCTTCAGTCTCCCACTTGCACTAGAGTCATTAATCTAGTTCACATCGCCATGTGATTTAACACCAATAGTTCACATCACCATGTGATTTACACCCAAAGGGTTTACTAGAGTCAGCAATCTAGTTCACATCGCCATGTGATTAACACCCAAAAGAGTACTAAGGTGTGATCATGTTTTGCTTGTGAGAGAAGTTTATGTCAACGGGTCTGCTACATTCAAAGCCGTATGTATTTTTGCAAATATTTCTATGTGTACAATACTCTGCATGTAGCTACTCTAGCTAATTGCTCCCACTTTCAATATGTATCCAGATTGAGACTCAAAGTCATCCAGATTGGTGTTAAAGCTTGCATCCACGTAACTCTTTACGATGAACTCTTTATCACCTCCATAACCGAGAAATATTTCCTTATTCTACTAAGGATAATTTTGACTGCTGTCCAGTGATGCACTTCTGGATCACTATTGTACCCTCTTGCCAAACTCATGGTGAGGTACACAATAGGTCTGGTACACAACATAACATACTTTATAGAACCTATGACTGAGGCATAGGGAATGACTTTCATTCTCTTTCTATTTTCTGCTGTGGTCGGTTTTTGAGTCTTACTCAACTTCACACCTTGCAACACATGCAAGAACCCCTTCTTTGTCTGTTCCATTTTGAACTACTTCAAAATCTTGTCAAGGTATGTACTCATTGAATTTTTTTATCGAATGTCTTGATCTATCTCTATAGATCTTGATGCTCAATCTGTAAGCAGCTTCACCGATGTCTTTCTTTGAAAAACTCCTTTCAAACACTCCTTTATGCTTTCCAGAAAATTCTACATCATTTTTGATCAACAATATGTCATTCACATATACTTATCAGAAAGGATGTAGTGCTCCCACTAACTTTCTTGTAAATACAGGCTTCACCAAAAGTCTGTATAAAACCATATGGTTTGATCACCTTATCAAAGCGTATATTCCAATTCCGAGATGCTTGCACCAGTTCATTGATGGATTGCTGGAGCTTGCACACTTTGTTAGCACCTTTAGGATTTACAAAACCTTCTTGTTGCATCATATACAACTCTTCTTTAAGAAATCCATTAAGGAATGCAGTTTTGACATCCATTTGCTAGATTTCATAAAATGTGGCAATTACTAACATGATTCGGACAGACTTAAGCATCGTTTCGAGTGAGAAAATCTTATCATAGTCTACACCTTGAACTTGACAAAAACCTTTTGCGACAATTCAAGCTTTGTAGATAGTAACACTACTATCAGCGTCTGTCTTCCTCTTGAAGATCCATTTATTGTCAATGGCTCGCCGATCATCGGACAAGTCAATCAAAGTCCATACTTTGTTCTCATATATGGATCCCATCTTAGATTTCATGGCCTCAATCTATTTCGCGGAATCTGGGCTCATCATCGCTTCCTCATAGTTCGTAGGTTTCTCATGGTCTAGTAACATGACTTCCAGAACAGGATTACCGTACGACTCTAGCACGGACCGTACTCTGGATGACCTACGAGGTTTGGTAGTAACTTGATCTGAAGTTTCATGTTCATCATTAGCTTCCTCACTAATTGGTGTAGGAATCACTAGAACTGAATTCTGTGATGAACTACTTTCCAATTGGGGAGAAGGTACAATTACCTCATCAAGTTCTACATTCCTCCCACTCACTTCTTTCAAGAGAAAATTCTTCTCTAGAAAGGATCCATTCTTAGCAATGAATATCTTGCCTTCAGATCTATGATAGAAGGTGTACCCAACAGTCTCCTTTGGGTATCCTATGAAGACACATTTCTCCGATTTAGGTTCGAGCTTAACAGGCTGAAACCTTTTTCACATAAGCATTGCAAGCCCAAACTTTAAGAAACGACAGCTTAGGTTTCTTGCCAAACCACAGTTCATGCGGTGTCGTCTCAACGGATTTAGATGGTGCCATATTTAACGTGAATGCAGCTCTCTCTAATGCATAACCCCAAAACGATAGTGGTAAATCGGTAAGAGACATCATAGATCACACCATATCTAATAAAGTGTGGTTACGACGTTTGGACACACCATTACGCTGTGGTGTTCCAGGTGGCATGAGTTGCAAAACTATTCCACATTGTTTCAAATGAAGACGAAACTCATAACTCAAATATTCACCTCCACGATCAGATCATAGAAACTTTATTTTCTTGTTACGATGATTTTCCACTTCACTCTGAAATTCTTTGAACTTTTCAAATGTTTCAGACTTATGCTTCATTAAGTAGATACACCCATATCTGCTTAAATCATCTGTGAAGGTCAGAAAATAACGATACCCGCCGCAAGCCTCAACACTCATTGGACCGCATACGTCAGTATGTATTATTTCCAACAAGTGAGTTGCTCGCTCCATTGTTCCGGAGAACGGAGTCTTAGTCATCTTGCCCATGAGGCATGGTTCGCAAGCATCAAGTGATTCCAAAAGTCCATCAGCATGGAATTTCTTCATGCGCTTTACACCAATATGACCTAAACGGCAGTGCCACAAATATGTTGCACTATCATTATCAACTTTGCATCTTTTGGCATCAATATTATGAATATGTGTATCACTACGATCGAGATTCAATAAACCATTCACATTGGGTGTATGACCATAGAAGGTTTTATTCATATAAACAGAATAACAATTATTCTCTGACTTAGATGAATAACCGTATTGCAATAAACATGATCCAATCATATTATGCTCAACGCAAACACCAAATAACATTTATTTTAGGTTCAACGCTAATCCTGAAGGTAAAGGGAGTGTGCGATGGTGATCTTATCAACCTTGGAATCACTTCCAACACACATCGTCACCTCGCCCTCAACTAGTCTCTGTTCATTTTGTAACTCCTATTTCAAGTTACTAATCATAGCAACTGAACCAGTATGAAATACCCAGGGGCTACTATGAACACTAGTAAAGTACACATTAATAACATGTATATCATGTATACTTTTGTTCACTTTGCCATCCTTCTTATCCGCCAAATACTTGGGGCAGTTCTGCTTCCAGTGACCAGTCCCTTTGCAGTAGAAGCACTCAGTCTCAGGCTTAGGTCCAGACTTGGGCTTCTTCACTTGAACAACAACTTGCTTGATGTTCTTCTTGAAGTTCCCCTTCTTCCCTTGCCCTTTTACTTGAAACTAGTGGTCTTGTCAACCATCAATACTTGATGCTTTTTCTTGATTTCTACCTTCATCGATTTCAGCATCGCGAAGAGCTTGGGAATCATTTCCGTTATCCCTTGCATATTATAGTTCATCACAAAGTTCTAGTAACTTGGTGATAGTGACTAGAGAACTCTGTCAATCACTATCTTATCTGGAAGATTAACTCCCACTTGATTCAAGTGATTGTAGTACTCAAACATTCTGAGCATATGCTCACTAGCTGAGCTATTCAACTCCATCTTGTAGGCAAAGTACTTGTCAGAATTCTCATACCTCTCTACACGGGCATGAGTCTGAAGTACCAATTTCAGCTCTTGGAACATCTCATATGCTCCATGGTGTTCAAAACATTTTTGAAGTCCCAGTTCTAAGCCGTAAAGCATGGCGCACTAAACTATCAAGTAGTCATTATACTGAGCTTCCCAAACGTTCATAACGTCTGCATCTGCTCCTGCAATAGGTCTGTCACCTAGCGGTGCATCAAGGGCATAATTCTTCTGTGCAGTAATGAGGATAATCCTCATATCACGGACCGAGTCCGCATCATTGCTACTATCATCTTTCAACATAGTTTTTCTCTAGGAACATATAAAAATAAAACAGGGGAGCTATACGCGAGCTATTGATCTACAACATAGATATGCAAAAACTATCAGGACTAAGTTCATGATAAATTAAAGTTCAATTAATCATATTACTTAAGAACTCCCACTTAGATAAACATCCCTCTAGTCATCTAAATGATAATGTGATCCATATCACCCAAACCATGTCTGATCATCATGTGAGATGGAGTAGCTTTCAATGGTGAACATCACTATGTTGATCATATCTACTATATGATTCACGTTCGATCTTTCAATCTCAGTGTTCCGAGGCCATATCTGCATATGCTAGGCTCGTCAAGTTTAACCCGAGTATTCTGCGTGTGCAAAACTGGCTTGCACCCGTTGTATGTGAACGTAGAGCTTATCACACCCGATCATCACGTGCTGTCTCGGCACGACGAACTGTCGCAGCGGTGCATACTCAGGTAGAACACTTATACCTTGAAATTTAGTGAGGGATCATCTTATAATGCTACCACCATACTAAGCAAAATAAGATGCATAAAGGATAAACATCACATGCAATCAAAATAAGTGATATGATATGGTCATCATCATCTTGTGCCTTTGATCTCCATCTCCAAAGCACCGTCATGATCACCATCGTCACCGGCTTGACACCTTGATCTCCATCATAGCATCATTATCGTCTCGCCAACTATTGCTTCTACGACTATCGCTACCGCTTAGTGATAAAGTAAAGCAATTACATGGCGATTGCATTTCGTACAATAAAGCGCAACCATAAGGCTCCTGCCAGTTGCCGATAACGATTACAAAACATGATCATCTCATACAACAATTTATATATCATCATGTCTTGACCATATCACATCACAATATGCCCTGCAAAAACAAGTTAGACGTCCTCTACTTTGTTGTTGCAAGTTTTACGTGGCTGCTACGGGCTTTAGCAAGAATTGTTCTTACCTACGCATCAAAACCACAATGATTTTTCGTCAAGTGTGTTGTTTTAACCTTCAACAAGGACCAGGCGTAGTCAAAATCGATTCAACTAAAGTTGGAGAAACAGACACCCACTAGCCACCTATGTGCGAAGCACGTCGGTAGAACCAGTCTCATGAACGCGGTCATGTAATGTCGGTCTAGGCCGCGTCATCCAACAATACCGCCGAATCAAAGTAAGACATTGCTGGTAAGCAGTATGACTATTATCACCCACAACTCTTTGTGTTCTACTCGTGCATATAACATCTACGCATAGACCTGGCTCTGATAACACTGTTTGGGAACGCAACATGCAATTTTAAAATTTCCTACGCTCACGCAAGATCTATCTAGGAGATGCACAGCAACGAGAGGGGGAGAGCATCTTCATACCCTTGAAGATCGCAAAGCGGAAGCATTTATCAACGCGGTTGATGTACTCGTACACCTTCACGATCTGTCCCAATCAAGTACCGAATGTACAACACCTCCGCGTTCAGCACACATTCAGGTCAATGATGTCCTCGCCTTCTTGATCCAGCAAGACGGGCAAAGTAGTAGATGAGTTCCGGAAGCACGACGGCGTGGTGATGGTGTTGGTGAAGAACAATCTCCGCAGGGCTTCGCCAAGCACTACGAAAACTATGACGGAGGATAAACTAGAGGGGATGGGGTTGCCGACACACGGCTTGGTGTTTCTTGATGTGTCTTTGGTGCTAGCTGATGACCCACAAGTGTAGGGGATCTATCATAGCTTTTCGATAAGTAAGAGTGTCGAACCCAACGAGGAGCATAAGGAAATGATAAGCTATTTTCAGTAAGGTATTCTTTGCAAGCACTGAAATTATCGGTAACAGATAGTTTTGTGATAAGGTAATTTGTAACGAGTAGCAAGTAATAAAAGTAAATAAGGTGCAGCAAGATGGCCCAATCCTTTTTGTAGCAAAGAACAAGCCTGGAAAAACTCTTATATGAAGGAAAGCCCTCCCGAGGACACATGGGAATTATCGTCAAGCTAGTTTTCATCATGTTCATATGATTCGCATTCGGTACTTTGATAATTTGATATGTGGGTGGACCGGTGCTTGGGTACTGTCCTTACTTGGACAAGCATCCCACTTATGATTAACCCCCATTGCAAGCATCCGCAACTACAACAGAAGTATTAAGGTAAACCTAACCATAGCATGAAACATATGGATCCAAATCAGCCCCTTACGAAGCAACGCATAAACTAGGGTTTAAGCTTTTGTCACTCTAGCAACCCATCATATACTTATTACTTCCCAATGCCTCCCTCTAGGCCCAAACAATGGTGAAGTGTCATGTAGTCGACGTTCACATGACACCACTAGAGGGATGACAACATACATCTCATCAAAATATCGAACGAATACCAAATTCACATGACTACTAATAGCAAGACTTCTCCCATGTCCTCAGGAACAAGCGTAACTACTCACAAAGCATATTCATGTTCATAATCATAGGGGTATTAATATGCATAATGGATCTGAACATATGATCTTACACCAAGTAAACCAACTAGCATCAACTACAAGGAGTAATCAACACTACTAGCAACCCACAGGTACCAATCTGAGGTTTGGATACAAAGATTGGATACAAGAGATAAACTAGAGTTTGAGATGAGATGGTGCTGGTGAAGATGTTGATGGAGATTGACCCCCTCCCGATGAGAGGATCGTTGGTGATGACGATGGCGATGGTTTCCCCCTCCCGGAGGGAAGTTTCCCCGGCAGAATAGCTCCGCCAGAGCCCTAGATTGGTTCCGCCAAGGTTCCGCCTCGTGGCGGTGGAGTTTCTTCCCAAAAGCTTTCTCATGATTTTTTCCTCGACGAAAGACTCCATATAGCCAAAGATGGGCATCGGAGGGCCACCAGGGGGCCCACGAGGTAGGGGGCGTGCCCCCACCCTCGTGGCTGGTGGGGCCCCCCTCTGGTACTTCTTGCTCCCAATATTTTTTATATATTCTGAAAAGCGCTCCTGTGGAGTTTTAGGACTTTTGGAGATGTGCAGAATAGGTCTCTAATATTTGCTCCTTTTCCAGCCCAGAATTCCAGCTGCCAGCATTCCCCCTCTTCATGTAAACCTTGTAAAATAAGAGAGAATAGGCATAAGTATTGTGACATAATGTGTAATAACAGACCATAATGCAATAAATATCGATATAGAAGCATGATGAAAATGGACGTATTAACTCCCCCAAGCTTAGACCTCGCATGTGCAGTTCTATCTCCAATATGGTGTCCTCCATAGGCTTCCGAGTGACACTTGCGTAGGATCTGTTCCTGTTCATGCTCAGGTACACAACGTCTAATAACACCATCTACTCCTTTTTATAAAGATGTGGGTCATCCCAAAAGTAATGTCTTAAATCATAGAAGAACTTTTTCTTTTGTTAGTATGTGAAACAAGGTGGTATAAATTTAGCAACAATATAATTAGCATAATCAGCATACCATGGAGAAGTACTAGAAGCATTTATGACATTTAATTGTTCATCAGGAAAGCTATCATCAATAGGTAGTGGGTCATCAAGAACATTCTCTAACCTAGACAAGTTGTCTGCAACGGGGTTCTCATCTCCCTTTCTATCAATGATATGCAAATCAAATTCTTGTAGCAGGAGGACCCATCTAATAAGTCTAGGTTTAGCATCTTTCTTTTCCATAAGATATTTAATAGCACCATGATCAGTGTGGATAGTTACTTTAGAATAAACAATATAATGTCTGAACTTATCACATGCAAATACAACTGCTGAAAATTCTTTTTTAGTAGTAGCATAATTTCTCTGGGCATTGTCTAGAGTTTTACTAGCATATTGAATAACATTTAATTTTTTATCCACTCTTTGTCCTAGAACAGCACCTACAACATAATCACTAGCATCACACATAATTTCAAAAGGTAAATTCCAATTAGGTGGCTGAACAATAGGTGCAGAAATCAAAGCTTTCTTAAGTATTTCAAATGCTTCTACACAATCATCATCAAAGACAAAAGGAATACCTTTTTGTAATAGGTTAGCCAGAGGCCGGGAAATTTTTGAGAAGTCCTTAATGAACCTCCTATAGAAACCGGCATGACCAAGGAAACTTCTTATACCTTGGCTTTGTCAACTTCAATACCTCTTTCAGAAATTTTATGCCCCAAGAAAATACCTTCATTAACCATAAAGTGGCACCTCTCCCAATTCAAGACAAGGTTAGTTTCTTCACATCTCTGCAAAACTCGATCAAGGTTGGTCAAGAAATCATCAAAAGAGGATCCATAAACAGAGAAATAATCCATGAAAACTTCACAGATCTTTTCACAAAAGTCAGAGAATAAAGCCATCATGCATCTTTGAAAGGTAGCAGGTGCATAACATAAACCAAAAGGCACACGTTTATAAGCAAAGGTACTGAAAGGGCAAGTAAAAGTAGTCTTTTCTTGATCCTCAACTGACACAGGTATTTGAGAGAAACCAGAGTAACCATCTAGAAAGCAAAAAATGTGTATGTTTGGATAATCTTTCTAGCATTTGATCAATGAAAGGCAAAGGGTAATGATCTTTTTTAGTAGCTTTATTTAATTTGTGAAAATCAATTACCATACTATAACCTGTTATAATTCTTTGTGGAATCAATTCATCTTTATCATTAGGAACGACAGTAATACCTCCCTTCTTAGGGACATAATGGAAAAGACTTACCCACTGACTATCAGCAATGGGATAAATTATACCTGCCTTAAGGAGCTTTAATATTTCCTTTCTTACCACTTATTTCATCTTAGGATTTAGCCGTCGTTGGTGATCAATAACTGGTTTGGCGTCTTTCTCCAAATTTATTTTGTGTTGACATAGAGTGGGACTAATGCCCTTAAGATCATTAAGAGTATATCCAATAGCAGCACGGTGCTTCTTCAGAGTTTTCAATAATCTCTCTTCTTCATGCTCTGAAAGGTTAGCACTAATAATAATAGGATATATCTTCTTTTCATGAAGATAAGCATATTTAAGAGTATCAGGCAATGGTTTAAGCTCAAACACGGGATCACTCTTGGGGGGAGGAGGATCCCCTAGGATTTCAATAGGCAAATTGTGTTTTAGAATAGGTCCCTATTTAAAGAATACTTAATCTATTTTCCTTCTTTCATTCATAAACATATCATTCTCATGGTCTAGAAAATATTGTTCTAAAGGATCGATAGGAGGCACGACAATAGAAGCAAGACCAATAATTTCATCTTTACTGGGCAATTCCTCATCAAGGGGTTGTTTACTAAATTTAGCAAAATTAAACTCATGAGACATATCCCCTAAACCAACAGAAACAATATCCTTATTGCAGTCTATCTTAGCATTAACAGTATTCAAGAAGGTTCTACCAAATATGATGGTACAAAAGCTATCTTGTAGGGAACCAAGAACAAGAAAATCAGCAGGGTATTTAACTTTCCCACACAAGACTTCAACATCTCTAACAATCCCAATCGGTGAAATAGTATCTCTATTGGCAAGTTTAATGGTAACATCGATATCTTCTATCTCAGCAGGTGCAATATCATGCATAATTTCTTCGTATAAGGAATGAGGTATTGCACTTGCACTAGCACCCATATCACATAAGCCATGATAACAATGACCTCCTATTTTAACGGAAATAACAAGCATGCCTACAACAGGCCTATGTTTATTTTTAGCATCAGGTCTAGCAATTCTAGCAGCTTCATTGCAGAAGTAAATAATGTGCCCATCAATATTATCGGCCAAGAGATCTTTAACCATAGCAATACTAGGTTCAACTTTAATTTACTCAGGGGGTTTAGGTGTCTTAATATTACTTTTGTTAACCACAGTTGAAGCGTTAGCATGATCCTTTATTCTAACAGGGAAAGGTGGTTTCTCAATATAAGCAGCAGGAAAAACAGGATCATCATAAGTGATAGTCTTTTCTTCAACTTTAATAGGTGCAACTACTTTTACTTCAATGGGAGGATTATATTTAAACCACTTCTCCTTAGGGAGATCAACATGAGTAGCAAAGGATTCACAGAAAGAAGCTACTATCTCAGAGTCAAGCCCATATTTAGTGCTAAATTCACGGAAAACATTGGTATCCATAAAAGATTTAACACAATCAAACATAGGTGTTATACCTAACTCCTTACCTTCGTCGAGGTCGCAATCTTCAGAGTTGCGTTTAATTCTTTCCAATAAATACCATTTGAATTCAATAGTCTTCATCATAAAAGATCCAGTGCAAGAATTATCGAGCATGGAGCGATTACTGAGAGAAAGCCGAGCATAAAAATTTTGAATAATCATTTCTCTTGAGAGCTCATGATTGGGGCATGAATATAACATTGACTTAAGCCTCCCCCAAGCTTGAGCGATGATTTCTCCTTTGCGAGGCCAAAAATTATATATATAATTACGATCATGATGAACAAGATGCATAGGATAAAACTTCTGATGAAATTCCAATTTGAATTGATTGTAGTCCCATGATCGTTGGTGATGACGATGGCGATGATTTCCCCCTCCCGGAGGGAAGTTTCCCCGGCAGAACAGCTCCACCGGAGCCCTAGATTGGTTCCGCCTCGTGGCGGTGGAGTTTCTCCCCGAAAGCTTTCTTATGATTTTTTCCTCGACGAAATACTCCATATAGCCAAAGACGGGCATCGGAGGGCCACCAGGGGGCCCACAAGGCAGGGGGCGCGCCCAGGGGGTAGGGCGCGCTCCCCACCCTCGTGGCTGGTGGGTGGCCCCCCTCTGGTACTTCTTGCGCCCAATATTTTTTATATATTCTGAAAAGTGCTCCCATGGAGTTTCAGGACTTTTGGAGATGTGCAGAATAGGTCTCTAATATTTGCTCCTTTTCCAGCCTAGAATTCCAGCTGCCGGCATTCCCCCTCTTCATGTAAACCTTGTAAAATAAGAGAGAATAGGCATAAGTATTGTGACATAATGTGTAATAACAGCCCATAATGCAATAAATATCGATATAGAAGCATGATGCAAAATGGACGTATCACTAGCCCTGCCCCTCTATTTATATCGTGAGCCTAGGGGTCGAAACTTGGAGTAAAAGCCTCCACAAAGTCGGTTTCACCCGAAAGGCAAGAGTCCTTCTCGGACTCCACGGCCAGACGCCAGGGTTCCCGGCGTCTAGACCCAGATGCCAGGGACCCTGGCGTCAGGCCCCTGGACTCCGCAAAACTTCCTTTTGCGCTTTCCAAAAACCTTGTGGGCTTTCCTCTTTGGCCCAAATAAAGTGTTCTTGTACCCAAACATTTCGGGAAACATCCGAAACCCCTTCCGGTGAACTCCGGAACCCTTCTGGAGACCAAACACTATTATCCCATATATCAATCTTTACCTCCCGACCATTCCAGTGCTCCTTGTCATGTCCGTGATCACATCTGGGATTCCGAAGAACATTCGGTTACCAACATACATAACTCATATAGTACTATATCGTCAATGAACGTTTAAGCGTGCGGACCCTATGGGTTCAAGAACTATGTAGACATGGCCGAGACACTTCTCCGATCAATAACCAATAGCAGAACCTGGATGCCCATATTGGCTCCTACATATTCTACGAAGATCTTTATTAGTCGAACCGTTATGACAACATACGTTATTCCCTTTGTCATCGGTATGTTACTTGCCCGAGTTTCGACCGTCGGTATCTTCACACCTAGTTTAATCTCGTTACCCGCAAGTCTCTTTACTCGTTCTGTAATACATCATCTCGTAGCTAACTCATTAGTCACATTGCTTACAAGGCTTATTATGATGTGCATTACTGAGAGGGCCCAGAGATACCTCTCCGATACTCGGAGTGACAAATTCTAATCTTGATCTATGCCAACCCAACAAACACCTTCGGAGACACCTATAGAGCATATTTATAATCACCCGGTTATGTTGTGACGTTTGATAGCACACAAGGTGTTCATCCGGTATTCGGGAGTTGCATAATCTCATAGTCAGAGGAATATGTATAAGTCATGAAGAAAGCAATAGCAATAAAACTTAACGATCATTATGCTAAGCTAACAGATGGGTCTTGTCCATCACATCATTCTCTAATAATGTGATCCCATTCATCAAATGACAACACATGTCTATGGTCAGGAAACTTAACCATCTTTGATTAACGAGCTAGTCAAGTAGAGGCATACTAGGGACACTTTGTTTTTTCTATGTATTCACACATGTATCAAGTTTCCGGTTAATAGAATTCTAGCATGAATAATAAACATTTATCATGATATAAGGAAATATAAAATAACAACTTTATTATTGCCTCTAGGGCATATTTCCTTCATAATTATCATTAAGGATCTGAAAATATAATCTTCCACCGGATAAACCAACTAGCATCAACTACAAGGAGTAATCAACACTACTAGCAACCCACAGGTACCAATCTGAGTTTTGGGGACCAAGATTGAGTACAAGAGATGAACTACGGTTTGAGAGGAGATGGTGCTGGTGAAGATGTTGATGGATATTGACCCCCTTTCGATGAGAGGATCGATGGTGATGATTTCCCCCTCCCGGAGGGATGTTTCCCCAGCAGAACAGCTCCTCTGGAGCCCTAGATTGGTTTTAGCCAGGTTCCGCCTTGAGATAGTGGCGCTTCATCCCAAAAGCTTCTTCTTGATTTTTTCCAGGGTGAAAGACATCATATAGCCAAATATGGGCACCGAAGTCCTGCTAGGGGGCCCACAAGGTCGAGGGCACGCCCAGGGGGTAGGGTGCGCCCTCCACCCGTGTGCCGGCTGGTGGCCCCTCTGGTAGTTTCTTCGCCCAATATTTTTTATATATTCCAAAAACATGATTCGTGAAGTTTCAGGACTTCTGGAGTTGTGCAGAATAGGTCTCTAATATTTGCTCCTTTTCCAGCCGAGAATTCCAGCTGCCGGCATTCTTCCTCTTCATGTAAACCTTGTAAAATAAGAGAGAATAGGTATAAGTATTGTGATATAATGTGTAATAACAGCCCATAATGCAATAAATATCAATATAAAAGCATGATGCAAAATGGACGTATCAACTCCCCCAAGGTTAAACCTCGCTTGTCCTCAAGCGAAAGCCGACATCGATAAATATGTCCACATGTTTAGAGACAGAGGTGTCAAAAAAATACGAACATGAGGGAATCATGATCATCTTTATAACAGCAACATATAATGCCATATAATTTCTTATGGTAAAGTAACAATTCGTTCACAAGGTAAAGTATGAATCAGAAACTTCATTGAAAACTAACAAACTATGATCTCAGTCATTAAAGCAATTGCAATTTATCATAATATCAGAAAGAGTCAATTAAAGAGCTTTTCAGCAAGTCCACATACTCAACTATCATATAATATTTCACAATTGCTAACACTCACGTGATACTTATGGGTACAAGTTTCAATCGGACACAGAGAAAGATAGGGACTTATAGTTTTACCTCCCAACCTTTTACCTCAAGGGTAATGTCAACAGTAATACTTTATGATAACCTACATCCAAGTGGATATATATAACCATATCTCTCCAACATATAGTGCTTGCCAAAGGAAATATATAAGAAGGAAAGGTGACGATCACCATGACTCTTGTATAGTGTAGAAGATAAAAGTAAAAGATAGGCCCTTCGCAGAGGGAAGCAGAGGTTGTCATGCGCTTTTATGGTTGGGTGTATAAAATCTTAGTGCAATAGAACATCACTTTATATTGCCACTTGTGATAAGGACCTTTATTATGCAGTCCGTCACTTTTATTTCTTCCATATCACAAGTTCGTATAAAGCTTATTTTCTTCACACTAACATATGATGTAACTCTTTTTGCGGTGTGTTTGTTGGGATCGGATGAACTTTGAGTTTATGATCAGATCTATCTTTTTATATCCATGAAAGTATTTGAGTTTCTTTGATCTCTTTTATGCATGATTGCTTATAGCCTCATATTTATTCTCCGATATTTGGGTTTTGTTTGGCCAACTTGATCTATTTATCTTGCAATGGGAAGAGGTGCTTTGTAGTGGGTTCGATATTACGATGCTTGATCCCAGTGACAGAAGGGGAACCGACACGTATGTATCGTGCTACTAAGGATAAAACGATGGGGTCTATCTCTACATAGATAGATCTTGTCTACATCATGTCATCATTCTTATTGCATTACTTCGTTTTCGCATGAACTTAATACGCTAGATGCATGCTGGATAGCGGTCGATGTGTGGAGTAATAGTAGTAGATGTAGGCAGGAGTCGGTCTACTAATCTTGGACATGATGCCTATGTAATGATCAATTCCTGGATATCATCATGATTATTTGAATTTCTATCAATTGCCCAACGGTAATTTGTTCACCCACCGTTTGCTATTTTTCTCGAGAGAAGCCACTAGTGAAACCTACGGCCCCCGGGTCTATTTCTCATATTATTTGCCTTTGCGATCTACTTTTCCTTTGCTTTTATTTTCAGATCTATTAAACCAAAAATACAAAAATACCTTGCTGCATTTTATTCTTACTTATTTTATTTGGCGTTTGATCTATCAATCTACTACAATTTTATCTCACGTTCGTTTTGCCCATCTGGGGCGCCACTACCCGAAAGGGATTGACAACCCCTTTTACACGTCGGGTTGTGAGTAGCTGTTATTTGCGTGCATGTGATGTTTACGTTGTGTTGTTTGGTTCTTCTACTAGTTCGATAACCTTGGTCTCAACTAAGGGAAATACCTACCGCTGTTGTGCTGCATCATCCCTTCCTATTTGGGGAAATACCGACGTAGCTTCAAGCCGCATCAAAACGAATTTCTGGCACCGTTGCTGGGGTGGATCTTCAACATATACCAGGTTCCTAATCACAAATCACATCTCCTCGCAATTTACATCATTTGCCATTTTCCTCTCGTTTTCCTCTCCCCCACTTCACAAAAATTTGCCGTTTATTCGCCCTCTTTTTCGTTTGCTGTTTTCTCATCAGATCTATCTTTGGTTGCAATATTGTTTGCTACCTTTGTTTGTGTTACCATGTGCCTTCTATTTGCTTGCATCTTCGCTTGCTAAAAATATATTGATATGGATCCTCGTCCACTTGCTAATCTTTTCAAAGATCTGATTATGTTGAACCAATTGCTAGTGAGTTGAGTGCACTTGATTATCTTTATGAAGTTTTGCTTGAGGTTTGTGAATCTGAAAATTGTGATGAGGAAATTTATGAAGTGATTCATGGTAGCTTCTTGAATGAAAAGCATAATTGCAATGATTTCACTATAAAATTCTATTAATGTCAATTGTGCTAATAATATGCAAAACCCCAAGCTTGGGAATGCTGATTTTTATATGTCCACTACTTATTGCAATGATCATGATTGGGGTGATTCTTCTTATGATCTTGAAAATTTATTTAAGCCTCATGATGAATATGTTTGTGATAATATTGAAAGTGGGTTTGGAAGAGTGTCAACTCTAGGTATATGATCCCACTACTTTGGAGTATGTTCAATCTTATGAAATTTTTGATAAAAGTGGGCTTGGAGAGGTCATGACTTTATTTGATGATAATCCCACTATTTTGGAAGAGTGTCAACTTTACATGCATGTGGATCATGAAGAGAATATTTTATGTGATAGTTATATTGTTGAATTTGATTATGATCCTACATGTAATTATTATGAGAGAGGAAATTATGGTTGTAGAAATCTTCATATTACTAAATCACCTCTCGTTATGTTGAGATCGTCAATGTTTTATTCCTCTTCTTTACATATGTTAGATATTTCTTGTCTTGATAATTTATTTGCTTATAAAATTCCTATGCATAGGAAGTATGTTTGACTTCAATGTGTTTGTCATATGTTTCATGATGCTCTCTTTGCATTTCAATTCTTATCATTCATGTGAGCATCGTTGAAATCCTATGCCTAGCTAAGGGCGTAAAACTATAGTGCTTGTTGGGAGGAAACCCAATGAATAAAATTTATTTTTGCTTTTTGCTTTCTGTTCTTGAGTGTTTGCACAATTATGCTACTGTTATGATTGTGTTTTTTATGTTTTAATTAGTGTTTGTGCTAAGTAAAGCCTTTAGGATCTTCTTGGGTGATAGTTGTTTGATCTTGCTGAAAAACAAAAACTTTTGCGCTCTCGAAAACAATTCTCAGTTTTTACCATAGAGTGCTAAAATGCCAATAATTTTTGTAGTAGATTAATATATAAATTGCTCAGGTCTTCCTAATTTTTTAGAATTTTTGGAGTTTCATAAGTATTCGAAATAGTCAGATTGCTACAGACTGTTCTGTTTTGACAGATTATGTTCTCTTTGTGTTGTGTACTTGTTTTGATGGCTATATGGTTTTCTTTGATGGGTTTTTGCCATAGAAAAGTTGGAATATAGTATATATCATGCAAAAACAAAATATGAATTGGTTTGGTACAATACTTATACTAGTGATTTGCTTTCTTTTACTAACGGATCTCACGAAGGTTTTGTTGTGTTTTGTGTGATTGAAGTTTTCGGGTTATCTTACGATGGATGAAGGAATAAGGAGTAAGAAGAGCCTAATCTTGGGGATGCCCCGGCATCCCAAGCTATTATACAAAAGAGAGCAAGCAACTAAGCTTGGGGATGCCCCCGAGTGGCATCCCCTCTTTCTTCTAACGACCATCGATATTTTACTCGAAGCTATATTTTTATTCATCACATACTATGTGTTTTCCTTAGAGCGTCTTGTATGATATGAGTCTTTCTTGTTTTATTTTTTGTTTTAAGTCTTGATTCCTTGCTGGACACACCTATTTGAGAGAGCCAAAATTATGTCATGACTTGTTAGAATTTCTCTCTATGCTTCACTAAAAAATTTATGAGCTGAAATTTCCACCATGCTTGGTAATTATACTTTTAAGGGTGGAATACCAAAGAAACTAGGAGACCCAAGAGTACCAACTATACCGTGCTCTATTAAAAGAAACTATGTTAAAACTGCTTTATGTGATCTAGGAGCCAGTTTTAGTGGTATGCCCTTCTCTTTGTATCGTAGACTTGAATTGAATAAGTTGACACCTACTGAAATCTTTTTGCAAATGGTTGATAAATCAACTGCTATACCCATCGGTATTTGTGAGGATGTGCCTGTTGTGGTTGTAAACGTTACTATCTTAACGGACTTTGTTATTCTTGATATTCCCGAGGACGATAGTATGTCAATCATCCTTGGTAGACCCTTTTTGAATACTACAGGGGCTGTTATTGATTTCAACAAGGGCAAAATGCCACTTTTCATGTTAATGGTAATGAGCATATGGTACACTTTCCGAAGAAACAACCTCAAGTTCATAGTATCAATTCTATTCGAAAAATTTCAACTATTACTATTGGAGGTTTTGAACTCCCTCTTCCTACTGTCAAAAAGAAATATGATATTCTTATTGTTGGGGACATGCATATCCCCGTTGAGGTAACCTAGTGTTATTCGAAAATTCTCCGATTTCATGTTATTCGAAAGAAGTTTGCTAATAAGACTTGATCAACCTTGTTAATGGATTCCTTTTGATGAGCATGAGATGGATGAATTTAGAAAGCACAACTCTCTGTACCTACCTTTTACTTTCTGTTATTTAGAATAAATAGAGCAAAAATAGCATCTTCTGTCTGTTTTCTGAATTAGCCGTGCAAAAAAATGTCCCGAAAATGGAAGTTCTCCAAATGCCCTGAAAATTTAGTATGATTGTTTATAGAATATTTTAAAATTTCCGGCACTGAGAACACACCAAGGAGCTTCACTAGTGGGCCACAATGGTGGAAGGCGCGCCCTACCCCCTAGGGGCGCCCCTGCCTTGTGGGTCCCCCGTGGGTCCCCTTTTCCAGCACCCATCCACTTCGTCTTCCTCCAGAAAAAATCATCCCATTGCTCAAACCCGTGTTCTTGCTCATCTTGCTGCCATTTTTGATATCCTTGTGCAAAGCTCCATTTGCAAAACTGTTTTGGGGGATTGTTCTTCGGTATGCGACTCCTCCAGTTCCAATTAGTTTTGGTTCCATTGCTTTATTTATTGCAAATTTTTGCTGTTGTGGTGACCTTGTTCTTGAGCTTGCATGTCAAATTCATATGGTCCAAAGTAGTTTTGATGCATGATATAACCTCTCGACACTTGTAGGAGCAGTGGCTATCAATCTTGTTGAGTTTGGTTCACTTTTATTTTGAGTCACTAAAAATTATAGAAATTTTTCAAAGGAAGAAAATGTTTAGGAAAATGTACCAAGGGGGTTCCTCGATGAAGCAAGTGATACGTCTCCAACGTATCTATAATTTTTGATTGTTCCATTTTGTCATATTATCAATCTTGGATGTTTTATAATCATTTTATATCATTTTTTGGTACTAACCTATTGACATAGTGCCAAGTGCCAGTTCCTGTTTTTTCCGTGTTTTCTACATTGCAGAAAATCAATATCAGACGGAGTCCAAATGCCACGAAACTTTACGGAGATTTTTTATGGACCAGAAGGAACATGTTGGGCCCTGGTTGCACCTGGGGGGAGTCTCAAGGAGGGGACAACCCACCAGGGCGCGCCCTGGTGGGTTGTGCCCACCTCGGATGCCCCCCGGACCGCCTCTTTGCTCTATAAATACCCAAATATTCCCAAAACCCTAGGGGAGTCGACGAAATATTCATCCAGACGCCATAGACTCCCGAACCACCAGACCCAATCTAGACACCATCTCGGATGGGGTTCACCACCTCCATTGGCGCCTCTCCGATGATGCATGAGTAGTTCTTTGTAGACCTTCGGGTCTGTAGTTAGTAGCTAGATGGCTTCATCTCTCTCTCTTGATTCTCAATACAATGGTCTCTTGGAGATCCATATGATGTAACTCTTTTTGCGGTGTGTTTGTTGGGATCTAATGAACTTTGAGTTTATGATCAGTCATATCTTTTTATATCCATGAAAGTTATTTGAGTTTGTTTTATCTCTTATATGCATGATCTCTTATAGCCTCGTATTTCTTATCCAATATTTGGGTTTTTTTGGCCAATTTGATCTATTTATATTGCAATGGGAAGAGGTGCCCGGTAGTGGGTTTGATCTTATAGTGCTTGATCCCAGTGACAGAAAGGGAACCGACACGTATGTATCGTTGCTACTAAGGATAAAGAGATGTGATCTATATCTACAAAATAGATAAACGGATCTTGTCTACATCATGTCATCATTCTTATTGCATTACTCCGTTTTTCCATAAACTTAATACACTAGATGCATGCTGGATAGCGGTCGATGTGTGGAGTAATAGTAGTAGATGCAGGCAGGAGTTGGTCTACTAATCTTGGACGTGATGCCTATGTAATGATCATTTCCTGGATATCTTCATAATTATTGAGGTCCTATCAATTGCCCAACAGTAATTTGTTCACCCACCATTTGCTATCTTTCTCGAGAGAAGCCACTAGTGAAACCTACGGCCCCCGGTCTTCTTCCTCATATATTTGCTTGCGATCTACTTTTCCTTTGCATTTTTATTCAGATCTATTACACCAAAAATACAAAAATGCTATGCTGCACTTTATTTTATTTGCGATCTATTATTTCAATCTACTACAATTTTCTGGCATCGTTACCCGAAAGGGATTGACAACCCCTTTAACACGTCGGGTTGCGAGGTGTTTTTATTTGTGTGCAGGTGTTGTTTACGTTGTGTTGCTTGGTTCTCCTACTGGTTCGATAACCTTGGTTTCTTTGCTGAGGGAAATACCTACCGTTGCTTTGCTGCATCATCCCTTCCTCTTTGGGGAAATACCAACGTAGTCCTAGCAGACAGGAGCTTTTCTAGCGCTATAGTCAGAGAGCAATCAAAAGGAATTTCTGGCGCCGTTGCTGGGGAGGATCTTCTTCATATCCAAGTTCCCAATCACAAATCTCATCTTGCAATTTACATTATTTGCCATTTGCTTCTCGTTTTCCTCCCCCCCCACTTCACAAAAATTTGCCGTTTTGTTCACCTCTCTTTCTCGTTCGCCGTTTTCCTGCCGGATCTGTTTTTGCATGCATCTTTGTTTGCCGTTATGGATAGTTCTCCTTCTATTGCTTGCACTCCTGAGGACGAAGTCCTCAACTTTAAACAAAGGGGTGGAGAAAATTTAAAAGATGCTTTGTATAGAATTTGCAATGCTCATAATAGATCTATCCGTAAGCAATCTACCGTTGTGCTTCTGCGTTGTTTTTATGTTGGCATCACCACTTGGTATAGATTTGTCCTTGATACGATTACCGGTGGCAATTTCTTAATGAGTCCTACTTTTGATGCCCTTAATGATATGGGAAATTTAGTGGGTTCACCACCTCTTATGGTTAATGAAACAATTTTGACTCTTGAGCACGTTATGGAAAGATTAGATGCTATCGAAAAGAAAATGCTCACCGAAGATCATATGGAAATAATATATAAAACGATGTATAATTTTGCTACTAATCTTGGGTCAAAAGCGGGAGATATTTTTAAGTTGTTAAAAGAGAGGGGTACCTTAATCCATGAAAGAATAGAAAAAAGTCCATCTCGGATCCATAAATTGGAAGAAATCTTTAGTAATCTAAGCACGGCTTTTACTACCACTGAAATTACTGAGGAAACTCCCATAAAGAGTAGGAGATCTAGGAACAAGGGTGCAACTTCTAGTAATACCAATAATGGAGATCTTAAGATGATTAGTGTTCACTCGGATTTTGTTGAAGTGATAAGAGATCCTTTTTGCAAGAATGAAATCTTTGAATTTATTCCTAGGAGTATTATTATTGAAAACCTTTATGCTAAATCCGTGAAGGATTCTAAGTGTTTGATTGAAGAGTTGGACAAAGATGACAAAACTTAGATCCTTGCTTTATGCCTAGCTAAGGGTGTAGAACTATAGCGCTTGTTGGGAGGCAACCCAATGGATAAAATTTATTTTTGCTTTTTGCTTCTTGTTCTTGTGTGTTAGCACAATTATGCTACTGTTTTGATTATTTTTATGTTTTAGTTAGTGTTTGTGCCAAGTAAAGCCTTTAGAATCTTCTTGGGTGATAGTTGTTTCATCTTGCTGAAAAAACAGAAACTTTTACGCTCATGAAATTAATTTTCATTTTTTATACGGAGCAATAAAATACCCATTCCACATGCAGTATATCAATATACAAATCTCTCAAGACGTCCTAATTTTTTAGAATTTGTGGAGTTACAGAAGTATTCACAATAGTCAAATTGCTACATACTGTTCTGTTTTGACAGATTCTGTTTTCTTTGTGTTGTGTGCTTATTTTGATGGCTCTATGGTTTTATTTGATGAGTTTTTTGCCATAGAAAAGTTGAAATATAGTAGATATAATACAAAAACAAAATATGAATTGGTTTGATACAACACTTATAGTAGTGTTTTATTATTCTTATACTAACGGATCTCACGAAGGTTTTGCTGAGTTTTGTGTGATTGAAGTTTTCAAGTTTTGGGTTATCTTACGATGGATGAAGGAAGGATGGAAGAGCCTAAGCTTGGGGTGCCCTGGCATCCCAAGCTATTATCCAATAATGATCAACCAACTATGCTTGGGGATGCCCCGAGTGGCATCCCCGCTTTCTTCCAACAACTATCGGTATTTTACTCGAGACTATATTTTTATTCGTCACATGATATGTGTTTTGCTTGGAGTGTCTTGTATGATATGTGTATTTGTTTTATTTTGTGTTTTAAGTCATCAATCCTTGCTGGACACACCTATTCGAGAGACCCAAAATTATGTCGCGACTTGTTAGAATTGCTCTCTATGCTTCACTTAAATCTTTTATGAGCTAGGACTTGCTCTAGTGCTTCACTTATATCTTTTTGAGCATGGTGTGCTTAGTATTTTTGAAGAAATGCTCTCTTGCTTCACTTATATTTATTTGAGAGTTAGTAAAATTTTGAAGAAATTCTCTCTTGCTTCACTTAAATTATTTTGAGAGAAAGAAATATTATGCTCATGATCTTCACTTATATTTGTTTGAGCTTATGAAAAGCAACACATGAAAATCAGTCCCAAAGTGATAGATATCCAAGAATGATAAAGAAAAGAAAAATGTCATGAAGATCATTGGACAAAATAAACTTGATTCTTAGTAATAGTTTTGAGATATGATGATGTGATATGTCGTCTATGTTGATGAATAATTATCTTCTAGTAGGAATATTGGTGTTAAGGTTTGTGATTCCCAAAGCATGCACATATGGTCTCTCGTTATGCTATGATGTTGGAGCATGATTTATTTTTGTTGTCTTCCTTATGAGTGGCGGTCGGGGACGAGAGCTGGTCTTTTCCTACAAATCTATCTCCCTAGGGGCATGCATAGTAGTACTTTCCTTTGAGGTCTAATAAACTTTTGCAATAAGTATATGAGTTCTTTATGACTAATGTGAGTCCATGGATTATACGCACTCTTACCTTTTTGCAATTTGCTAGCCTCTACAGTACTGTGCATTGCCCTTTCTCACATTGAGACGTGGTGTAAACTTTGCAGGTGCATCCAAACCCCGTGATATGATACGCTCTATCACACATAAGCCGCATTATATCTTCCTCAAAACACCCACCATACCTACCTAGTATGGCTTTTCCATGGCCATTCCGAGATATATTGCCTTGCAACTTCCACCGCTTCTGTTTGATGACTTGAGCATTCATTGTCATATTGCTTTGCATGATCATATAGCTGACATAGTGTGTGTGGCTCAGCCACCGTTCATCATTTTTCATACATGTTACGCTAGATCATTTTTTGAGTTATAAGTAAATAGAAGTGGGATGATCATCATTGTTCATTTTTAGAGTAGTGCCCCAGTGAGGAAAGGATGATGGAGACTATGATTCCCCCACAAGTCGGGATGAGACTCCGGACAATGAGAGAAGAAAAAAAGAAAAAGAAAATAAAAGAAAAGAAAAAGGGAAAAAAGAAAAAAAGAAAAAAAGAAACAAAGAGAGAAGGGGCATTGCTAGTATCCTTTACCACACTTGTGCTTCAAAGTAGCACCATGTTTTTCATATGGAGAGTCTCCTATGTTGTCACTTTCATATACTAGTGGGAATTTTTCATTATAGGATTAGATGCACACCCACTTAGTTTTCATATTGAGCTTTCATACACTTATAGCTCTTAGTGCATTCATTGCATGGCAATCCCTACTCCTCACATTGATATCGATTGATGGGCATCTCCATAGCCTGTTGGTTAGCCGCATCGATGTGAGACTTTCTTACTTTTTTGTCTTCTTTATATTTACCCCTATCATCATACTCTATTCCACCCGTAGTGCTATATCCATAGCTTGCGCTCATGTATTGTGTAAGAGTTGAAAAAGCTGAAGCGCGTTAAAAAAGTATGAACCAATGCTCGGCTTGTCATCGGGGTTGTGCATGATAAATACTCCGTGTTAAGAAGACATAGCATGACAAGACTATATGATTTTGTAGGGATAACTTATTTTAGCATTGATATTTTGAATGACATGGTTTCTTGTTGATATGCTTGAGTATCTAAATCATCATGTCAAAACTAGACTATTTCTTTGAATCACATAAAAAGTCCAATTGTCCATGCTATAAAGAAAAGAATATGATATGACATGTTAAACATCACTCCACATCAAAAATTATGTTTTTATCACTTACCTACTCAAGGACGAGTAGGAGTTAAGCTTGGGGATGCTGATACGTCTCCAATGTATCTATAATTTTTGATTGTTCCATGTTGTTATATTATCAATCTTGGATGTTTTATAATCATTTTATAGTCATTTTATATCATTTTTTGGTACCAACCTATTGACATAGTGCCAAGTGCCAGTTCCTGTTTTTTCCGTGTTTTTTACATCGCAGAAAATCAATATCAGACGGAGTCCAAATGCCACGAAACTTTACGAAGATTTTGTATGGACCCAAAGGAACATGTTGGGCCCTGGTTGCACCTGGGGCGGTCCCAAGGAGGGGACAACCCACCAGGGTGCGCCAGGAGGCCCAGGCGCGCCCTGGTGGGTTGTGCCCACCTTGGGTGCCCCTGGACCACCTCTTTGCTCTATAAATACCCAAATATTCCCAGAACCCTAAGGGAGTCGACGAAATATTCATCCAGCCACCGCAGAGTCCAGAACCACCAGATCTAATCTATACACCATCTCGGATGGGGTTCACCACCTCCATTGGTGCCTCTCCGATGATGCGTGTGTAGTTCTTTGTAGACCTTCGGGTCCGTAGTTATTAGCTAGATGGCTTCATCTCTCTCTTGATTCTCAATACAATGGTCTCTTGGAGATCCATATGATGTAACTCTTTTTGTGGTGTGTTTGTTGGGATCTGATGAACTTTGAGTTTATGATTAGTTATATCTTTTTATATCCATGAAAGTTATTTGAGTTTCTTTGATCTCTTATATGCATGATCTCTTATAGCCTCATATTTCTTCTCCGATATTTGGGTTTTGTTTGGCCAACTTAATCTATTTATCTTGCAATGGGAAGAGGTGCCCAGTAGTGGGTTCGATCTTACGGTGCTTGATCCCGGTGACAGAAAGGGAACCGGCACATATGTATCATTGCTACTAAGGATAAAAAGATGGGATCTATATCTACGCAATAGATAAGCAGATCTTGTCTACATCATGTCATCGTTCTTATTGCATTACTCCATTTTTCCATAAACTTAATACACTAGATGCATGCTGGATAGAGGTCGATGTGTGGAGTAATAGTAGTAGATGCAGGCAGGAGCCGGTCTACTAATCTTGGACGTGATGCCTATGTAATGATCATTGCCTGGATATCGTCATAATTATTTGAGGTTCTATCAATTGCCCAACAGTAATTTGTTCACCCATTGTTTGCTATCTTTCTCGAGAGAAGCCACTAGTGAAACCTACGGCCCTCGGGTCTTCTTCCTCATATATTTGCTTGCGATCTAGTTTTCCTTTACATTTTTATTCAGATATATTAAACCAAAAAACACAAAAAATACTTTGCTGCACTTTATTTTATTTGTGATCTATTATTTCAATCTACTACAATTTTCTGGCATCGTTACCTGAAAGGGATTGACGACCCCTTTAACATGTCGGGTTGCGAGGTGTTGTTATTTGTGTGCAGGTGTTGTTTATGTTGTGTTGCTTGGTTCTCCTACTGGTTCGATAACCTTGGTTTCTTCACCAAGGGAAATACCCACTGTCGTTGTGCTGCATCATCCCTTCCTCTTTGGGGAAATATCGACGTAGTCCTAGAAGACAAGAGCTTTTCTGGCGCCATAGTCAGAGAGCAATCAGCAATCACTGAGGCCAGCGATACGTGAGCCGAACCTTGAACCACCAAGGGAAGCTCAAGTGCGGCCTTGTGAATGGCCACCGGATGAATTCATGGTTCGTGCAGGTTTCAAGGATGAGTTTGATGCATACGTACAAAATGCCGGGCTTGAGGACTTCGTGTCAGATAAGTGTTGACAGTACTATCACCTCACTGATTCCTTTGTGTGGAGGTTTGAATTTACATCCTAGCGCAATACTCATACTATCCTGTTTGATCTTTAGCACGTCTATACTAAACAGCGCTACTACTTCAGTTGGCACGAGGTTGCCGCCAGACTAGGTATAGTAGTAGCGTATTTTGTGAAAGCACGCTGCTGCTATTGTACTTAGCAGTAGCGCTTTTCACCAACCCTTGCTGCTGCTAAGTTTAGTCCCCTCCTTGAAACTAGGCTTAGTCCCACCTCGCTCCGCGAACATGGTGTTTACCATCTTAAATATGTTATTCTCAAACTATCACAAGGTCTTCATTGAACTCTATGTGTAGGATTTCTTGCCGCAATATGAATCTTCACCGGTTGCTAAACCAATGAGGATTCATACTGATAATTTAGATTCTACACAAAAAGATCATTGATGACCAATGTATTTTTGATGTACTTTTTACATGCTTAGCCTTAGCAGTAGCGCCTGTTAGGGAAAAAGTGCTACTGCTATTGGGCTTTGCAGTAGCGCGCTCCCTGGGCCAGCGCTGCTACTATGGGTGCCTTATCCAAAGTTCTATCCCCCACGCCCGACCTTCTTCTTCCTCCCCTCACTCCCCGCTGCCTCACTCTGCCTCCGCCGCCGCCGCATTGCCATCGCCACCGCATTGCCCCTGTCGTCCTCCCTCCTCCTTCCTCAGTATGCCCTCCTCCCTCCTCTCCCTTTTCCCTCGTCCTCCGACCAAGCCCTCCTTCCTCCTCTCCTCTGGCCAAGCCCTCCTCCTCCTCCACCAAGCCCTCCTCCCTCCTCCCTCTCTGGCCAAGCCCTCCTCCGCCAGCCCTCCTCCCCCCCTCCTCCCTTCTCCTCCTCCTCCTCTCTTCTCCCTCCTCCGATCCTCCTCCCTCCTCCCTCCTCCCACCCCCTCCTCCCCCCTCCTCCTCTCTCCTCCCTCCTCCGATCCTCCTCCCTCCTCCTGATACGTCCATTTTGCATCATGTTTTTATATTGATATTTATTGCATTATGTGCTGTTATTACACATTATATCACAATACTTATGCTTATTCTCTCTTATTTTACAAGGTTTGCATGAAGAGGGAGAATGCCGGAAGCTGGGAAAAGGAGAAAATATTAGAGACCTATTCTGCACAGCTCCAAAAGTCCTGGAACTTCATGGATCATGTTTTTGGAATATATTAAAAATATTGGGCGAAAAAAGTACCAGAGGGGGGCCACCAGCTAGCCACAAGGGTGGAGGGCGCACCCTACCCCCTAGGCACGCCCCCCGACCTTGTGGGCCCCCTGGCAGGCCTCCGATGCCCATCTTTGCCTATATGGTGTCTTTCACCCTGGAAAAAAAATCAAGAAGAAGCTTTCAGGACGAAGCGCCGCCGTCTTGAGGCGGAACCTAGGCAGAACCAATCTAGGGCTCCAGCGGAGCTGTTCTGCCATGGAAACATCCCTCCGGGAGGGGGAAATCATCGCCATCGTTATCACCATCGATCCTCTCATCGAGAGGGGGTCAATATCCATCAACATCTTCACCAACACCATCTCGTCTCAAACCCTAGTTCATCTCTTGTATTCGATGTTGGTCCCAAAACCTCATATTGGTACCTGTGGGTTGCTAGTAGTGTTGATTACTCCTTGTAGTTGATGCTAGTTGGTTTATACGGTGGAAGATTATATTTTCAGATCCTTAATGATAATTAATACTCCTCTGATTATGATTATGAATATTCTTTATGAGTAGTTACGTTTGTTCCTGAGGACATGGGAGAAGTGATGCGGATCATCCTATGGACATCACCATGTCAAGAGTCCGTTTGGCAAGTGACACGTGCGACATCTACTTCACATACATAAAGGTGAATCATCTCCTTTAAACGTGCTCACTTGACCCCTTCGAGGATGGTATACTACTTGACACCCCACTCGTGTGCATGCATAGGTATTGTCAGAACACTATGGACGACGAGGAGGAGTGCAAGCGCCAAGGAACAACTACATGATTAGCGAGGGAAGCCTGGAAACGAAGACGCAAGAAGAAGAGCTCCAGCCACCGGATGACCGGTCGGGTCTGGACGTCCGGCGCCTAAAGATCCACCAGACGACAAGCCCGAACCGGATGACCGGTGATCCCACACCCGAGCCAAATGAGCGGACGTCCGACGCAGCGGACGACCGACGACCGGACGACCGGCCACCTCCGGAAATCTGGCACTCCAGCGTCCGAGCCAAAAACGAGCGGACATCCAACGTTTACCTGACGTCCGGCCGCCCGTGAGTCTCCGAACGTCCGACGCCCACCGGACGTCCGACTCCTGGCTGCGTCCAGTTGCGGGCTGAGGCCCATGTACCCCTTCACTTTACCCTCCCATCTGCACTAAGACTATAAATAGACCTCTCACTCCCCCTTTATAAGGTTAGCAAAGTAGTAGCTCATTTAGAGATAGAGCTTTGCTCATCCGTTACGGATCTACTCCATGAGAGAGACCGCAGCCCCTCTTCGGAGAAGATCCACCTTCAATTCAAGACCCCCGTGTGGAAAGATCCTTCTAGGATTCAAGCCCCCATCTCCTTTGGATTTGGGATGAACTCTACCATCAAGACCTCCTCATGGAGATGAACCTTACCTTGTATCTTTCCCTTTGTTATTCATGTACCTTGTGGATCTTGTGTGTCTGATTGTCTAGTGGATGTGTGATTGGACTTGTTCTTGAGTGTTTCCCCTTGTGTTTTCTCTCCGTTCTTCCACGTGTTCTTCATGTTCTTCGCGGGATCCGCTCCTTTCGTGAAAGATCGGCCGTATAGGGTTCCACCCTACATCATCTTGGTATCATGAGCCACGTTGATCACAATTTCGGAGCCTCTCCGTTGTGTTTTCTAGCCTAATTTTGTTGTGTTCTTCCCCAATTTCGAAAATCCCCACCAAAAATAGCCCCAATTTTTTTGTGATTTGTTGGTTTGAGGAAGTTTTGTTGATTTTGATCCATGGATTTGCTTGGTTTTAAGTGGATCTAGCATCTCCCCAATTTTTCCCCACTTTCCATCCACGAAATCCCATCAATTTTGACCCCAAAATCCCCATATTCCGCCCAAAATCGCCTCTCGGATTTGAAATTTCGCGTTGACCCCGACCCACCGGAGGACCGTCACTTTACCGGACGTCCGGAGCCGCAGGAACCACCGGACGTCCGACCTTACCGGATGACCGGAACCCCCTAACCCGGACGAATCGGCGGATTTCCGACCCGACCGGACGTCCGGCGACCGGACATCTGTTTTTTTTCGGACGTCCGCTACCTGTAGATATCAACTTCGGCTGATTTTTGTTTCGGCCATAACTATTTCATCCAGAGTCCGATTTTCGCGTTCTTCAGCTCATTGAAAAACTCTTGACATCCCCCTTCCCACAAAAATACCACCAACATCTTTTGACTCCATCAAATTTTGACAATTTTGGCATCTTTGCCTAGGTCTTCCACCACATCATCTGCTACACCACCACCGACTTCCACAACCTAGCCAATTTTGTCCCATCGCATTAGTGGTTGCTTGAGGAGTGATTTGAGTCTCCTAAGGTGTCTAGGCTACTTAGGGACGGTTGCTTCTTCATCAACCACCACCACCGCCATAACTTCCGCATAGTTTTGCCCACCTCACACTCCCGCCACCCAAACTTAACCCAATTTTGTTTGTGTTGTGAGTTGTGTCTCCTAAGGTGTTTCAGCTACTTAGGGACCGTTCTTCCAACTCCGACACCGTGTATAATCCACCACCTTACCCTCGATTTCCGCATTGCGTACTCCACAACCCATCATTCCACCACCACATACCGCTACCACCATTTTGACATTTGACGTTTGAGATTTTGAGTTTGTGGGTTTTCCGTTTCCTAAGGTGTTTCAGCTACTTAGGGACGAGTCACCATCATCTTGGTATCTCCATCAAGATCACCGCCACTCATCATCGCCTCAGACGGTAACCTCCATATCATCTCGGTATCATGGTATCCCTCCATTGTATATTCCCTTGCAATTGCATTGTTAACCCCTAGCCTATTTTGCGTCACTTGCCTATCGAGACTAGCCATTTGAGTATTGCTGGTAACGTTACTTGTGCACATTAGTGATCTACACCATACATTGCATACATACCATACCATATCGGTATCATATCATCCTTTGTGCCACAAGTTTGTTCCCGCATATATACAATTGCTATCTTGGTTTGTGCATTGTGCCAAAGTGGCCATACAAAAAAAGAAGAAGAAAAATAATAAGCTTTTAAGAAAAAGAGAAAGAGCAAAGAAGCTTGTAGGCAAGTGTCATGGCATCATACCACATTGCATAAGATTGTCATATCCGATCATTTTGGATCATACCACCGGAACATCATACATAGCATACTTGGGATAGAAAGTTGATACATTTTGCATCTTATAGGTTGTGCACAAGTGTCGTATCCGCCTATAGAGCAATCGTGCTAGCGTCTCTCTTGAGTTGTGCAACACGAGCGTTTTCCGTGGATTCCACATTTTGTGCTCATTCCTTGGTTGCACGACCCCATTTATCTATCCGTGTGTGTGTTTCCGTGTACCAATATTGCTATTGGTCTACTTGTTTCACTTGTGAATTTGTGAATATCTTTCAACTTTATTGACTCTTGCTAATATTTTACATTAAATTTTTGTGCCACTATCCTCACCGAGCTACTCCATAAGCTTTAGTTTGTAGGTGTGAGTGAACAAGTCCGGTACCAATTCCACTATTCTTTCATCTCACATTGAGTGAAACGGGATACATCCTCAACTTTGGGAAAAGGTAACTTGGTATTTTTATCTCATTTCCTACTCACCTCTACTCGAGTCTTGTGATGGATAGGCACGGCATTTCATCTTTGGTCTACAACAACAACGACGAGTTCGATGCCACGAACAACTCCAACGACGCCAAGATGCAAGCTCAAATGGAGGAGATCAAAGCCCTCATCAAGTCCTACATGCGATCTTCCTCATCTTCAAGAAGAAGCTCAAGAGCACATGTCTCTGAGCTACCATCTCTGGCAAAATCACATCGGCATCGACGCCATCACCAACAAGGACGTGAAGGTCAAGATCTCAACACCAACAACCGCTCAACGACTTCACCATCTCCCTTGGCATCTTCGCCAAGCGACTTCAAGGCATCTTTGCCTATGGACATACGGCATCTTCGCCCACAAGCACCTCAAGAGAAGCTCCCCAAGCTCAAGTCCGTGACTTCCATGAGCTACTACGACCTCGACATCGACCACGCGATTCCTTTCTATGGGACTCAAGAACCCGAGGAGTATCTCGAGTGGGAGCGTTTGATGGACGACTACCTCAAGCTACATCAAGTTCCTCCCGAAGATCAAGTGAAGTGCGCCACAAGAAACTTCCACGACTACGCGTCCACATGGTGGCTTTACACACCTTTGGAGGGCTACGACATGAGTTGGCCCAAGATGAAGAGAGCTTTGCGGCGAGAGTTTGTGCCTCCAACCTACACGGAACAACTTCAATGCCAATTGGAGAACACCATCCAAGGATCCAACTCCATCGATGAGTACTTCAAGGAGATGAAGATTGCCTTGCCATGAGCCAACGTGGACGACCCCATTTCGATGAAGTTCCACTTCATGATGGGATTGCACAACGACATCTCCAAGACGATCTTCCTCGAGAACTACAATTCCCTTGACGACAACTACATTGGTGCTCTCAAGGCGGAATAAGAACTCACGAAGGCCAAGGCTTCTCGACCCCAAGCACACTTCTCTAAGACCAAACTCCAAGACGACGAGCATGAGGCTAGTACCACCATGATGTCCAAGCCCGACGAGCTCCAAGACGATGCTCCCAAGTTCAACTTCACTGCCATACCTCTTTGTGGCATTTGCGATGCCGAGTCTACCATGACTCTTTTTCAAGATGGTGCGGCGACGAGTACAACTACGGAGACCCTCAAGGACCAAGCTTTGGAGGCATGCAACATGGTGACGAGCACAGAGGATGTTTCCATCTTAGGTGGCGAGAGTGATGATGTGCCATCTTCGGCCTTCATCCACGGCGACGACAATGAGATGGTTGAGCATGGGATTTTCCCTTCGACCACGGCGACATATGTTGACTTGAGTGACTTGTGCCACCATATTGAGAGTGAGAGTGACTTCACCACTAGCCCCATATATGATGTGTTGCCACAATTCCCATGTGAGGAGAGCCACAACCCCCACCACTTGAGTGAGATGAGTGACTCCACCATATGTGAGTTTGAGTGCACCTATTTTGAGGGAGTGAGTGAACCACCACATATAGAGAGAGTGATAGTTGATAGGTCATGTGAGGCCACTTTCAACACTAACGACTTGACCTCTACCTCTATTGTGTCTTCTCATTTGGTGCTAGGTCCCATATATGATGACGCGCCGATTCGTGACGACTACATCCTCCCTTTGGACAAGACGATGTCCATGGTGGAATATGATGCACCCCCACATGGTTCCATCAAGACGATGATCTTGACCACCATTTGGTCTTTCCCACCTCACCTACACCACATGAGTGGAATGACAAAGGTAACATAGGTGAAGGTGATGATATAGTCCCACTAGTGGACATTCTTGACATTGATTGCTTGCATGATGTTGATCCCCCTATTGATATGCTTCATGCTAGTATGATTTCCCCATGCGATGATTTACCCATTTATGATGAGTATGATGATTGCCATGTGGAGTCTATTAGTTGTGATGCCATGTTACATAGGATTTCTTGTGACAATTCTCTAGGTCACATCATGTTTGACAATCCGCTTGACTTGTCATATTCTATGCATGAGATCAATCATATGTCATTTTTGCAATCTCTTCATAGTGACTATGCTTATGCTATTAAAATAAACCCAATTTGCACATATGGCATAGATGACAAGCCTATGGTTATTGGCATTTGTTTCTCTTGTGATGATATTGGCATGGTACCTTTGCATCATTTATCTCATATGCCATGCCATAACCACCTAGCTTCAAATATGCATTGTTTTGGATGTTGTCCATTTTCTCTGTATGATGTTTCAAATATTGCACATGAGGAGACCCCCATAGTTTCCTCATACATTTTATGATATTGTGATCACTCCCATCCATTGCATGATTCTTATACTTGTATGCTCAATTTGCATCCCCATCGTGTTATACACAATAACTATTCTTTCATGATGGATGACATGTTCTTATACCATGCATCAAATTTCTTTGAGCGATGCTTATCTTGTGCTAACTCTCACGTGCACATACACATCATGATGGATGATGTGTACATTTACCACACACACAATCTCTTCCATTTGTGTCTCTTTTGTGTAGGTACCCATGAATTCTTTTCAACCTCGCAATCCCACGAGTTGACAAAACGAGCTCTAGAGAGAAATGATGACTTGGGATCCCATGGATTGTCTTTCCCACTGCTCTCTTCGCGCAAAGACTTCACGCATTTCTTCTACATGACCCTCACTTGGTTATGGGTTATTGTCCATTATATATCTTTTTCCCATCTTTCCATGTTCACTTTGCATGATATGCTCATTCCTATGCTTTTGCCATGCATTTGTGACCCATGCTTTGCATTACACATGATGATTGATTCTACTACTTGTATGTGTATTTGCAAGCTTGGTGGAGATATTGCTTGCTATTGCCATGTTTGCTTTGTACCCCATGCCTATGATGATACTTTCATCTTGCTTTGTGTTCGTGCTTGCGATAAGTCATGTACATTGCCTATGACTATTATTTGCTCACATGACATGATTGCCATGATTTCCTCTAGTATGTTGCAACTTTGCACTACTAGCTTGGACGACTAGATTCCTATGATTTCTTGCCTTGTTGCATCACCGATGATTCATACTTTCTCATTTCATGCGGTTGATGACAACCATCTGCATGCTTTGCACATGATTGTTATTGCTTCTTGTCATATATCTCCATGTGTTGCTTCTCTCATGTTAGACAATTTGCCATGTATTGAGTGCAACAATGATTCTAATCTTGCTCATGAGATTGCCCCCATAGCATTCTCGCCTATATTTGGAGATTTTGACATATTCCTTGTGAAGCATGCTTGTCCTACCTCTTTGCACCATATACCTCGTGCCATGAATATTGCCATTGTTGCATCATATTATTCATACACTTGTGCTTCTAATGGTTATGTGCAAGAGAAGAGAATCATCATGATGGATGATGTGTTTATCTACCATGCGCATACATTCTTTGCTTTCTTTTGTGCATGTGTAGGATACTTGGACCTTGTGTCGACTTTCGCTTCACATGAGTTGACCATTCGAGCTCTTGAGAGCGAGCCTCATACATTCGACCACGACTCGCTCCTCCAACACCTTTCCTACCACTTCGGCATTGTGAAGAATGCACAAGGACACGCCTTCAAGGTGACATCTTTCTTGAGCATGGATATTGCGGATCATACTACTTGTGTTGCTTGCACCATGAGACTTATTATTCACCTTGGACCACTTGATTGCACACATGTTAGAGACCTTGCTTCGACTTGTCATTTTCACCGCTCCATGCATCATGATATATATATGCCTTGTGTGTTGCATCCAATTCTTGGATTACTTGCTCCTATCACATGTTTGGTTGCAACAATGTCATTTGTTCACATATTCCATGTCCCATCGATTGCTACATGCTTGCCTTCATTGCCTCACACATGATGAACAATTGCTCTTTCTATTGTGTTGAGTGCCTGATACGTCTCTGTCGTATCTATAATTTTTTATTGTTCCATGCCAATATTCTACAACTTTCATATACTTTTGGCAACTTTTTATACTATTTTTGGGACTAACATATTGATCCAGTGCCCAGTGCCATTTCCTGTTTGTTGCATGTTTTTTGTTTCGTAGTAAATCCATATCAAACGGAGTCCAAATGGTATAAAAACTGACGGAGATTTTTTTTGGAATATATGTGATTTTTGGGAAGAAAAACCAACGCGAGATGATGCCCGAGGGGGCCACGAGGCAGGGGGCGCACCCCAGGGGGGCAGGCGCGCCCTGGGCCCTCGTGGCCACCCCGTAAGGCGGTTGATGCCCTTTTTTCGCTGCAAGAAAGCTAATATCCGGATAGAGATCATGTTAAAATTTCAGCCCAATCGGAGTTACGGATCTCTGGGAATATAAGAAACGGTGAAAGGGAAGAATCTGAGAACGCAGAAACGGAGAGAGACAGAGAGACCGATCCAATCTCGGAGGGGCTCACGCCCCTCCCATGCCATGGAGACCAAGGACCAGAGGGGAAACCCTTCTCCCATCTAGGGATGAGGTCAAGGAAAATAAGAAGAAGGGGGTCCCTCTCCCCTTCTCTCCCGGTGGCGCCGGAACACCGCCGGGGCCATCATCATCACCGCAATCTTCACCAACAACTTCACCGCCATAATCACCAACTCTTCCCCCCTCTATGCAGTGGTCTAACCCCTATTTTATCCTCTGTAATCTCTACTTAAACATGGTGCTCAACGCTATATATAATTTCCCAATGATGTATGGCTATCCTATGATGTTTGAGTAGATCCATTTTGTCCTATGGTTTATTTGATGATCGTGATTGGTTTGAGTTGCATGTTTTATTATTGGTGCTGTCCTATGGTGTTCTCTGTGTCGCGCAAGCGTGAGGGATTCCCACTGTAGGGTTTGCAATATGTTCATGATTTGCTTATGGTGGGTGGCGTGAGTGACAAAAGCACAGACCCGAGTAAGTAGGTTGTTTACTTATGGGATAAAGAGGACTTGATACTTTAATGCTATGGTTGGGTTTTACCTTAATGATCTTTAGTAGTTGCGGATGCTTGCTAGAGTTCCAATCATAAGTGCATATGATCCAAGTAGAGAAAGTATGTTAGCTTATGCCTCTCCCTCAAATAAAATTGCAATAATGATTACCGGTCTAGTTATCGATTGCCTAGGGACAAATAACTTTCTTGTGACAAAAAGCTCTCTACTAAAACTAACTTAGTTGTGTCTTTATCTAAACAGCCCCTACTTTTTATTACGTACTCTTTATTATATTGCAAACCTATCCAAAAACACCTACAAAGTACTTCTAGTTTCATACTTGTTCTAGGTAAAGCGAACGTCAAGCGTGCGTAGAGTTGTATCAGTGGTCGATAGAACTTGAGGGAATATTTGTTACACCTTTAGCTCCTCATTGGGTTTGACACTCTTACTTATCGAAAACTATTGCGATCCCCTATACTTGTGGGTTATTAAGACCTTTTTCTGGTGCCTTTGCCGGGGAGTCATAGCGTGGGGTGAATATTCTCGTGTGTGCTTGTTTGCTTTATCACTAAGTAATTTTTATTTGCTGTTCTTAATTGTTTTCTATCTTTAGTTATGGGTAGGAAACGCAAAATACCAAAAAAATTAGTTGTACCTACTGAACCAATGGTTGAATAACCACTCAAAATCTATCACACTCCTGAAGCTTATTACTTGGATCATCTTCGATCCCTATGTGCTCGTGTTGAAACCCCAACTAGCTTAGTTGAGGGCAAATCTTTAGATGAGCATGCTTGTTATGTGCGACACCGTATATCTGAAAAAGGGAAACTTTCACTGGATCAAATTCATCGCTTGCAATGCTATGCTTGGAATTTATGCGAAATATATGATTATACTTGTTGTTCTGAAGACCCTAAGAAACACCTTCCCTACCAATGTTTGTTTAGTGATAATGGAAGCGTATCTTCGTATGCTAAAGGTGTTTATAGTTACTATGATGTTCAACAAATTGAAGAATTTGTTGCTTTTAAGGGTGCTTATGAAATTGCTTCTTTGATTGAAAAGTATGCGCTACTCTTTACAAATCTGAAAATTTTGCCATACTTAAATATTGCTATGATAATTATGCTTCTAATGCCTATGTTGAACCATATATGGAGGATTACTCCGCTGTCCAAGAAGAGACTAATATTTTGCAGGAGTCTATGGAAGAAGAAATTGATGAAACTGTGAGCTCATTGGATGAAAAAGATGATGAGGAGAGCGAAGAAAAAAGGGAGGAAGAGCGGATTAGCTACACGTTCCCACCTTCTAATGAGAGTAACTCTTCAACTCATACATTGTTTAAATTCCCTTCGTGCTTGCCGAAGGATGAATGCTATGATGATTGTTATGATCCCGTTGATTCTTTTGAAATATCCCTTTTTGATGACGCTTGCTATGCTTGTGGCCAAGATGCCAATATGAATTATGCTTATGGAGATGAACTTGCTATAGTTCCTTATGTTAAACATGAAATTGTTGCTATTGCACCCACGCATGATAGTCCTATTATCTTTTTGAATTCTCCCGACTACACTATATCGGAGAAGTTTGCACTTATTAAGGATTATATTGATGGGTTGCGTTTTACTATTACACATGATGATTTTGATGAATATAATATGCATGTTCTTTCTGCTCCTACTTGCAATTATTATGAGAGAGGAACTATATCTCCACCTCTCTATGTTTCCAATACAATAAAATTGCAAGAAACTATTTATACTATGCATTGGCCTTTACTATGTGTGCATGAAATGTTCTTTTATGACATGCCGATGCATAGGAAGAGAGTTAGACTTCGTTGTTGCGTGATATATGTTACTTTGTGCTCACTACTAAATTACAAATAATTGTTAATTAAAATTGGCTTTGATATACCTTAGGATCTAGGTGGATCCATTACTTGAGCACTATATGCCTAGCTTAATGGCTTTAAAGAAAGCGTTGCCAGGGAGACAACCCAGAAGTTTTAGAGAGTCATTTATTTCTGTTGTGTGCTTTTATAAAGTTTAAAAAATAAAAATAATGTGCCAAGGTTTGCCTTTAGGATGTTTACTTTGCTTGTTGGTTTGCACGGTGCAGGACAGAAACTTTGGATGTAGTGCGCGATTTTTCATTTTTTTTACTAGAACGTCAAATGGTTCTGATTCTTTTTGCACTGTCTTTCTATGCAAATTGTTTATTTTTCCTAATTTTGGTAGAATTTTTGGAGTACCAGGGGTATGGTGAATGTTCAGATTATTACAGACTATTCTGTTTTAGACAGATTCTATTTTTGATGCATAGTTTGCTTGTTTTGATGAAACTATCGATTTATATCAGTGGATTAAGCCATGGAAAAGTTATATTACAGTAGCTACAATGCAAAAAAAAAGATGAATTGGTTTGCAACAGTACTTAGAGTATTTATTTGCTTTATTATACTAACGGATCTTACCGAGTTTTCTGTTGAAGTTTTGTGTGGATGAAGTGTTCGATGATCGAGAAGGTCTTGATATGAGAAGAAGGAAGAGAGGCAAGAGCTCAAGCTTGGGGATGCCCGAGGCACCCGAAGTAAATATTCAAGGAGACTCAAGCGTCTAAGCTTGGGGATGCCCCGGAAGGCATCCCCTCTTTCTTCAACAAGTATCGGTATGTTTTCGGATTCGTTTCGTTCTTGCGATATGTGCAGATCTTGGAGCATCTTTTGCTGGTATGAGATAGTCCTTGGTTGATTTATAGAATGCTCTATGCATTTCACTTATATCTTTTGAGTATGGCTTTATAGAATGCTTCATGTGCTTCGCTTATATCATTTGAAGTTTGGATTGCCTGTTTCTCTTTACATAGAAAACCGCAGTTTGTAGAATGCACTTTTGCTTCACTTATATTTGTTAGAGCACGGGCATATATTTTGTAGAAAGAATTAAACTATCTTGCTTCACTTATATCTATTTAGAGAGATGACAGGAACTGGTCATTCACATGGTTAGTCATAAAATCCTACATAAAACTTGTAGATCACTGAATATGATATGTTTGATTCCTTGCAATAGTTTTGCGATATAAAGATGGTGATATTAGAGTCATGCTAGTGGGTAGTTTTGGATTAGTAGAAATACTTGTGATGAGGTTTGTGATTCCCGTAGCATGCACGTATGGTGAACCATTATGTGATGAAGTTGGAGCATGATTTATTTATTGATTGTCTTCCTTATGAGTGGCGGTCGGGGATGAGCGATGGTCTTTTCCTACCAATCTATCCCCCTAGGAGCTGATGAGCCACAAGTATAGGGGATCTATCGTATTCCTTTTGATAAGTAAGAGTGTCGACCCAACGAGGAGCAAAAGGAAATGATAAGCGGTTTTCAGCAAGGTATTCCCTGCAAGTACTGAAATAAGTGGTAACAGATAGTTTTGTGATAAGATAAATTATAACGAGCAACAAGTAACAAAAGTAAATAAAGTGCAGCAAGGTGGCCCAATCCTTTTTGTAGCAAAGGACAAGCCGGAACAAACTCTTATAATAGGAAAAGCGCTCCTGAGGACACATGGGAATATCGTCAAGCTAGTTTTCATCACGTTCATATGATTCACATTCGATACTTTGATAATTTGATATGTGGGTGGACCGGTGCTTGGGTGTTGTTCTTACTTGAACAGTCATCCCACTTATGATTAACCTCTACTGCAAGCATCCGCAACTACAACAAAAGTATTAAGGTAAACCTAACCATAGCATGAAACATGTGGATCCAAATCAGCCCCTTACGAAGCAACGCATAAACTAGGGTTTAAGCTTCTGTCACTCTAGCAACCCATCATCTAGTTATTACTTCCCAATGCCTTCCTCTAGGCCAAATAATGGTGAAGTGTTATGTAGTCGACGTTCACATAACACCACTAGAGGCTAGACAACATACATCTTATCAAAATATCAAACGAATACCAAATTCACATGACTACTAATAGCAAGACTTCTCCCTTGTCCTCAGGAACAAACGTAATTACTCACAAAGCATATTCATGTTCATAATCAGAGGGGTAATAATATGCATATAGGATCTGAACATATGATCTTCCACCAAATAAACCAACTAGCATCAACTACAAGGAGTAATCAACACTACTAGCAACCTACTAGCACCAATCCCGGACTTTGAGACAAGAATTGGACACAAGAGATGAACTAGGGTTTGGAGATGAGATGGTGATGGTGAAGATGTTGATGGAGATTGCCCTCTCCCGATGAGAGGAGCGTTGGTGATGATGATGGTGATGATTTTCCCCTCCCGGAGGGAAGTATCCCCGGCAGAACAGCTCTGCCGGAGCCCTAGATTGGTTCCGCCAAGGTTCCGCCTCGTGGCGGCGGAGTCTCGTCCCGAAAAGTTCCTCTTATTTGTTTTCCTCATCGAAAGACCTCATATAGGAGAAGATGGACGTTGGAGAGCCACCAGGGGGCCCACGAGGTCGGGGGGCGCGCCCTAGGGGGGGGGCGCCCCCACCCTAGTGAGCAGGGTGTGGGCCCCCTGGCCTTCATCTTTGGTGAGGATTTTTCTTTATTTATTTTAAGATGTTCCGTGGAGTTTCAGGACTTTTGGAGTTGCGCAGAATAGGTCTCTAATATTTGCTCCTTTTCCAGCCCAAAATTCCAGCTGCCGGCATTCTCCCTCTTCATGTAAACCTTGTAAATAAGAGAGAATAGCCATAAGTATTGTGACATAAAGTGAAATAACAATCCATAATGCAATAAATATCGATATAAAAGCATGATGCAAAATGGACGTATCAACTCCCCCAAGTTTAGACCTCGCTTGTCCTCAAGCGAAAAGCCGATAACAATAAATATGTCCTCATGTTTAGAGGTAGAGGCATCAATAAAAATAAAATACGGACATGAAGGCATCATGATTATTCTCATAACAGCAACATATATAGATTTTGTCATATGATTAGTTATGTTCAAGTGATGATCTATTCACAATGCAAAAGTATAAATCATAAACCTTATTGGGCTCTGATAAACTATAATCTCAGTCATTGAAGCAATTGCAATTTATCATAACATCGGAAAGAGTCTATGTCAGAGCTAAGAAGCAAGTCCACATACTCAACTATCATTTAGTCCTCCATAATTGCTAACACTCACGCAATACTTGTGGTTACTGAGTTTTAATCGGACACAGAGAAAGATAGGGGCTTATAGTTTTGCCCCACAACCTTTTACCTCAAGGGTAATGTCAACAATAATGGTTCATGCTCCCCTACATCCAATTAGATATATATATATATATATATATATATATATATCATGTTCTTTCCAACATGCTGAGCTTGCCAAAGGATAAAATGAAAAAGAAAAGGTGAAGATCACCGTGACTCTTGCATAAGGTAGAAGATAATAATAAAGGATAGGCCCTTCGCAGAGGGAAGCAGAGGTTGCCATTCGCTTTTATGGTTGGATGCACAAAATCTCAATGCGAAAGAACGTCACTTTATATTGCCCCTTGTGATATGAACCTTTATTATGCAGTCCATCGCTTTTATTACTTCCACGTCACAAGATCGTATAAAGCTTATTTCTCCCACACCAATCAATCATACATATTTAGAGCATTTTTATTGCTTTGCACCGATGACAACTTACTTGAAGGATCTTACTCAATCCATAGGTAGATATGGTGGACTCTCATGGCAAAACTGGTTCAAGGGTATTTGGAAGCACAAGTAGTATTTCTACTTGGTGCTGAGAATTTGGCTAGCATGAGGGGGAAAGGCAAGCTCAACAAGTTAGAGGATCCATGACAACATACTTTATCTCGAATATAAGAAAGACATAACTCATTACGTTGTCTTCCTTGTCCAACATCAACTCTTTAGCATGTCATATTTTAATGAGTGCTCCCAATCATAAAAGATGTCAATGATAATATATCTATATGTGAAACCTCTCTTTCCGTATTACTTCCTATTAATTGCAACGATGACCAAAGCTATGTCTGCCAACTCCCAACAACTTTTAATCATCATACTATTTCTATGTGAAGTCATTACTCTCAATAAGATCAATATGAACTCTTTGTTTCTTTTTATTCTTTTTCTGTTTTCTTCTATTCACCCAAGATCATGGAAAAATAATCAAGCCCTTGACTCAACACTAATATTTATTATATATAACTCACGGACTCGATTACAAAGAGAGATCATAAAGCAAAACTCAAAACTAGATCATGCCATAAACTTTATTCTACTAGATCAAGATACTACTAATAGGATCGAACTAAGAAAAACGATAAAGATAGGAGTTGTGATTGTGATACGATACCGGGGCACCTCCCCCAAGCTTGGCAGTTGCCAAGGGGAGTGCCCATACCCATGTGATTATATCTCCTTGGTTGGTGAAGAAGATGGAGGTGTTGTTGATGATGCAGGCTTGTCATCCATCTTCAAAGGCATATGTTCACCATCATAGAAGGATGATCGAGTCTCCGGAATCCTTGAATATGCAACCAAACTCATTCTTTTGAATCTATATTCATACTCACAGTTTTGGTTTTGCAGGTCATAGATTTGGGCTTGGAGGTGCTCGATCTTCTCATATAGCTTGAAGATGGCCTCCTCAGTGTTCTTGGCATCCGGCTTGTAGTTGTTAGTGAACTCCGCGAGCATCGTGTGGCTAGCGTTGATTCCACGCTCCACCATCCCCTGGCACTTGAAAACTTGTTTCTCCATTGCTTCAAGCCTCGTCTCCACACTTTCGGTTCCCTTTGGTCGTCAACATCGCGGATGTGCAACAACCCATCACGCATCTCAATGGTTTGAGGGTGTCGCAGCACCTCCGCGAGGTAAGGGTTGATGACCTTCTCGAAGAACTTGTCCTTGGAAGCACTTGGGGACGTCATGATAATCTAGATCTGTCAGAAAAACAGCTCGAAATAAGAACAGAGAATAATTGCATGATACGGGAGTCAAAACTTTCGGGAGGTTATATAATGAATTTTTATCGACCAAAATACGTATCATGCAACAAAAGGGAGTCCGGAAGGCACATGAGGTGCTCACGAGGTAGGGGGCGCGCCCAGGGGGTAGGGCGCGCCCACCACCCTCGTGGGTCCCTCATGTCCTTCCCGGACTGCTACTTATTTTTCTATTTTTCTAAATATTCCAAAACGGAGAAATATTGCCTTAAAAATTGTTTTGGAGTCGGTTTACTTACCGTACCACATACCTATTCCTTTTCGGAGTCTGAAACATTCCGGAAAGTGTCCCTTATGTATTCCTCCGGGGTTATGGTTTCTATAATATTGGTTTCAACATTTATGGGATTACCTGGGATATAATGCTTAATTCTTTGACCGTTTACCACCTTCGGATTTGTGCCTTCAAAGTTGTTGATATTTATGGCACCGGAACGATAGACCTCTTCGATAACATAGGGGCCTTCCCATTTAGAGTGAAGTTTTCCTGCAAAAAAATCGTAAACGAGAGTTGTATAGCAATACATAATCACCTACATTAAACCCACGTTTTTGTATTCTTTTGTCATGCCATCTTTTAACTTTTTCTTTAAACAACTTGGCATTTTCATAAGCTTGGGTTCTCCATTCATCAAGTGATCTAATATCAAATAACCTCTTCTCACCGGCAAGTTTAAAATCATAGTTGAGCTCTTTAATAGCCCAATATGCCTTATGTTCTAGTTCGAGAGGTAAGTGACATGCTTTTCCATAAACCATTTTATACGGAGACATACCCATAGGATTTTTATATGCAGTTCTATAAGCCCATAATGCATCATCAAGTTTCTTGGACCACTTCTTTCTAGACCTATTAACAGTCTTTTGCAAAATTAATTTGAGCTCTCTATTGCTCAACTCTACTTGACCACTAGACTGAGGGTGATAAGGAGATGCAATTCTATGATTAACATCATATTTAGCAAGCATTTTACGGAAAGCACCATGAATAAAGTGTGACCCACCATCAGTCATTAAATATCTAGGGACTCCAAACCTCGGGAAAATAACTTCTTTAAGCATTTTAATAGAAGTGTTATGATCAGCACTACTAGTTGGAATAGCTTCTACCCACTTAGTAACGTAATCAACAACAATAAAATATGTGTATATCCATTAGAGGCAGGAAAAGGCCCCATATAATCAAAGCCCCAAACATCAAATGGTTCAATAACGAGTGAATAATTCATAGGCATTTCTTGACATCTACTAATATTACTAATTCTTTGATATTCATCACAAGACAAGACAAACTTACAGGCATCCTTGAAGAGTGTAGGCCAATAAAAACTAGATTGCAATACCTTATGTGCAGTTCTATCTCCAGCGTGGTGTCCTCCATAAGCCTCGGAATGACACTTGCGTAGGATCTGTTCCTGTTCATGCTCAGGTACACAACGTCTAATAACACCATCTACTCCTTCTTTATAAAGATGTGGGTCATCCCAAAAGTAATGTCTCAAGTCATAGAAAAACTTTTTCTTTTGCTGGTATGTAAAGATAGGTGGTATAAACTTAGAAACAATATAATTAGCATAATCAGCATACCATGGAGTACTACGAGAAGTACTTATAACATTTAATTGTTCATCAGGAAAGCTATCATTAATAGGTAGTGGGTCATCAAGAACATTCTCTAACCTAGACAAGTTGTCTGCAACGGGGTTCTCAGCTCCCTTTCTATCAACAATATGCAAATCAAATTCTTGTAGCAAGAGAACCCATATAATAAGTCTAGGTTTAGCGTCTTTCTTTTCCATAAGGTATTTAATAGCAGCATGATCAATTTGAATAGTTACTTTAGAATCAACAATATAAGGTCTGAACTTATCACAAGCAAATACAACTGCTAAAAGCTCTTTTTTCAGTAGTAGCATAATTTCTTTGAGCATTGTCTAGAGTCTTACTAGCATAATGAATAATATTTAATTTCTTATCAACTCTTTGCCCTAGAACAGCACCTATAGCATAATCACTAGCATCACACATAATTTCAAAGGGTAAATTCCAATCAGGTGGCTGAACAATAGGTGAAGAGACTAATGCTTTCTTAAGTATTTCAAATGCTTCTACACAATCATCATCAAAGACAAATGGTATATCTTTTTGCAATAAATTAGTCAGAGGCCGAGAAATTTTTGAGAAGTCCTTAATGAACCTCATGTAAAATCCGGCGTGGCCAAGGAAACTTCTTATACCTTTGATGTCCTTGGGACATGGCATCTTTTCAATAGCATCAACCTTGTCTTTATCAACTTCAATACCTCTTTCAGAAACTTTGTGCCCCAAGACAATACCTTCATTAACCATAAAGTGGCACTTTTCCCAATTCAAGACAAGATTAGTTTCTTCACATCTCTGCAAAACTCGATCAAGATTGCTCAAGCAATCATCAAAAGAGGAACCATAGACGGAAAAATCGTCCATGAAAACCTCACAAATCTTTTCACGGAAGTCAGAGAATAGAGCCATCATGCATCTTTGAAAGGTAGCAGATGCATTACATAAACCAAAAGGCATACGTCTATAAGCAAAAGTACCAAAAGGGCATGTAAAAGTAGTCTTTGATTGATCTGTAGCCGACACAGGTATTTCAGAGAAACCAGAATAACCATCTAGAAAGCAATAGTGTGTATGTTTGCATAATCTTTCTAGCATTTGATCAATAAAAGGTAAGGGGTAATGATCTTTCTTAGTAGCTTTATTTAATTTGCGGAAATCAATTACCATCCTATAACCTGTGATAATTCTTTGTGGAATCTATTCATCTTTATCATTCGGAACAACAGTAATACCTCCCTTCTTAGGGACACAATGGACAGGACTTACCCACTCACAGCAACGGGATAGATTATACCTGCCTCCAGAAGCTTTAGTATTTCTTTTCTTACCACTTCTTTCATTTTAGGATTCAGACGTCGTTGAGGATCACGAACTGGTTTGGCATCTGCTTCCAAATTTATTTTATGTTGACATAGAGTGGGACTAATGCCCTGAAGATCATCAAGAGTATATCCAATAGCAGCATGATGCTTCTTCAGAGTTTTCAATAATCTTTCTTCTTCATGCTCTGTAAGGTTAGCACTAATAATAACAGGATATATCTTCTTTTCATCAAGAAAAGCATATTTAAGATTATCGGGCAACGGTTTAAGCTCAAACACGAGATCACCCTTGGGTGGAAGAGGATCCCCTAAAATTTCAACAGGAAAATTGTGTTGTAGAATAGGTTCCTGTTTAAAGAATACTTCATCTATTTCCCTTCTTTCATTCATGAACATATCATTTTCATGGTGTGGCAAATAGTGTTCTAAAGGATCACTAGGAGGTATGGCAATAGAAGCAAGACCAATAATTTCATCCTTACTAGGTAATTCTTCCTCATGATGTTATTTACTAAATATAGAGAAATTAAACTCATGAACCATATCATCCAAGCCAATAGTAACAACATTCTTTTTGCAATCTATCCTAGCATTAACAGTGTTCAAGAAGGGTCTACCAAATATAATGGGACAAAATCTATCTTGCGGAGAAGTAAGAACAAGAAAATCAGCAGGATATTTAGTTTTCCCACACAAGACTTCAACATCTCTAAGAATTCCAATTGGTGAAATAGTATCTCTATTGGCAAGTTTAATTATGACATCAATACCTTCTAACTCAGCAGGTGCAGTTTCATTCTTAATTTCTTCGTATAAAGTATGCGGTATAACACTAGCACTCGCACCCATATCACATAAGCCATGATAACAATGATCTCCTATTTTAACAGAAATAACAGGCATGCCTACCACAGGTCTATGTTTATCTTTAGCACAAGGTTTAGCAATTCTAGCAGTTTCACCTTCGAACTGAATAACATGCCCATCAATATTATCAGACAAGAGATCTTTAACAATAGCAATATTAGGTTCTACTTTAACTTGCTCAGGAGGTGTATAAGTTCTAATATTGCTTTTACGAACAATAGTTGAAGTTTTAGCATGATCCTTTATTCTAATAGGGAAAGGTGGTTTCTCAACATAAGAAGTTGGAACAATAGGATCATTATAAGTGACAGTCTTTTCTTCAACTTTAATAGGTGCAGCTACTTTTACTTCTATGGGAGGATGATATTTAAACCACTTCTCCTTAGGGAGATCAACATAAGTAGCAAAAGATTCACAGAAAGAAGCTACTATCTCAGAGTCAAGTCCATATTTAGTGCTAAACTTATGGAAAATATCGGTGTCCATAAAAGATTTAACACAATGAAACTTAGGTGTCATACCTGACTCCTTACCTTCGTCGAGGTCACAATCTTCAGAGTTGCGTTTAATTCTATCCAATAAATTCCATTTAAATTCAATAGTATTCATCATAAAAGAGCCAGCACAAGAAGTATCGAGCATGGTGCGATTGTTTTTAGAAAGCCGAGCATAAAAACTTTGCATAATTATTTCTCTCGAGAGCTCATGATTGGGGCATGAATATAACATTGATTTAAGCCTCCCCCAAGCTTGAGCGATGCTTTCTCCTTCGCGAGGCCAGAAATTATATATATAATTGTGATCACGATGAACAAGATGCATAGGGTAATACTTTTGATGAAATTCCAATTTCAATCTTTTATAGTTCCATGATTTCATATCATCACATAGCCTATACCATATCAATGCATCTCCCTTCAAAGATAAAGGGAAGACCTTCTTCTTAGCAACATCATCGGGTATACCTGCAAGCTTAAATAATCTACAAACTTCATCCACATATATTAAGTGCTCATTAGGATGCTTTGTTCCATCTCCTGTAAAAGGGTTAGCTAGCAGTTTTTCCATCATACCCGAAGGAAATTCAAAAGGAGTTTCATTTTCAATAGGTTAAGTAGGTTGAGGAGCAACAATTTGCTCTACTGAACAGGGTGAAGATACCCCGAACAAGCCCCTTAGAGAATTACTTTCATAGTAACAAGTGACAGTAAATTTCAGCACACTATATAAATTTTTCCTTACCAAATCCACCTACCAAAGGCGCTACACTCCCTGGCAACGGCGCAAGAAGAGTCTTGATGACCCACAAGTATAGGGGATCTATCGTAGTCCTTTCGATAAGTAAGAGTGTCGAACCCAACAAGGAGTAGAAGGAAATGATAAGCGGTTTTCAGCAAGGTATTCTCTGCAAGTACTGAAATAAGTGGTAACAGATAGTTTTGTGATAAGATAAATTGTAACGAGCAACAAGTAACAAAAGTAAATAAAGTGCAGCAAGGTGGCCCAATCCTTTTTGTAGCAAAGGACAAGACGGAACAAACTCTTATAATAGGAAAAGCGCTCCCGAGGACACATGGGAATATCGTCAAGCTAGTTTTCATCACGTTCATATGATTCGCGTTCGATACTTTGATAATTTGATATGTGGGTGGACCGGTGCTTGGTGCTGTTCTTACTTGAACAAGCATCCCACTTATGATTAACCTCTATTGCAAGCATCCGCAACTACAACAAAAGTATTAAGGTAAACCTAACCATAGCATGAAACATGTGGATCCAAATCAGCCCCTTACGAAGCAACGCATAAACTAGGGTTTAAGATTCTATCACTCTAGCAACCCATCATCTACTTAATACTTTCCAATGTCAAATAATGGTGAAGTGTTATGTAGTCGACGTTCACATAACACCACTAGAGGCTAGACAACATACATCTTATCAAAATATCAAACGAATACCAAATTCACGTGACTACTAATAGCAAGACTTCTCCCTTGTCCTCAGGAACAAACGTAATTACTCACAAAGCATATTCATGTTCATAATCAGAGGGGTAATAATATGCATATAGGATCTGAACATATGATCTTCCACCAAATAAACCAACTAGCATCAACTACAAGGAGTAATCAACACTACTAGCAACCTACTAGCACCAATCCCGGAGTTTGAGACAAGAATTGGATACAAGAGATGAACTAGGGTTTGGAGATGAGATGGTGCTGGTGAAGATGTTGATGGAGATTGCCCTCTCCCGATGAGAGGAGCGTCGGTGATGACGATGGTGATGATTTCCCCCTCCCGGAGGGAAGTATCCCCGGCAGAACAGCTCTACCGGAGCTCTAGATTGGTTCCGCCAAGGTTCCGCCTCATGGCGGCGGAGTCTCGTCCCGAAAAGTTCCTCTTATTTTTTTCCTCATCGAAAGACCTCATATAGGAGAAGATGGACGCCGGAGAGCCACCAGGGGGCCCACGAGGTAGGGGGTGCCCTAGGGGGGGCGCCCCCACCCTCGTGAGCAGGGTGTGGGCCCCCTGGCCTTCATCTTTGGCGAGGATTTTTCTTTATTTATTTTAAGATGTTTCGTGGAGTTTCAGGACTTTTGGAGTTGCGCAGAATAGGTCTCTAATATTTGCTCCTTTTCCAGCCCAGAATTCCAGCTGCCGGCATTCTCCCTCTTCATGTAAACCTTGTAAAGAATAGCCATAAGTATTGTGACATAAAGTGAAATAACAGTCCATAATGCAATAAATATCGATATAAAAGCATGATGCAAAATGGACGTATCAGGAGCATGCGCGTAGTACTTTGTTTCGATAGCTAATAAACTTTTGCAATAAGTATGTGAGTTCTTTATGACTAATGTTGAGTCCATGGATTATACGCACTCTCACCCTTCCATCATTGCTAGCCTCTCTAGTATCGCGCAACTTTCGCCGGTACCTTAAACCCACCATATACCTTCCTCAAAACAGCCACCATACCTACCTATCATGGCATTTCCATAGCCATTCCGAGATATATTGCCATGAAACTTCCATCATCATCATATACATGACTTAAGCATTTATTGTGATATTGCTTTGCATGATCGTAAGATAGCTAGCATGATGTTTTCATGGCTTGTCTGTTTTTTGATATCATTGCTACGCTAGATCATTGCACATCCCGGTACACCGCCGGAGGCATTCATATAGAGTCATATCTTTGTTCTAGTATCGAGTTGTAATATTGAGTTGTAAGTAAATAAAAGTGTGATGATCATCATTATTAGAGCATTGCCCTAGTGAGGAAAGGATGATGGAGACTATGATTCCCCCACAAGTCGGGATGAGACTCCGGACTAAAAAAATAAAATAAAAGAGGCCAAAGAAGCCCACAAAAAAGATAAAAAGAGGCCAAAGAAGCCCACCAAAAAAAGAAAAAAAAGAGAAAAATATAAACAAATGAGAGAAAAGAGAGAAGGGGCAATGTTACTATCCTTTTACCACGCTTGTGCTTCAGAGTAGCACCATGTTCTTCATGTAGAGAGTCTCTTGAGTTATCACTTTCATATACTAGTGGGAATTTTCATTACAGAACTTGGCTTGTATATTCCGATGATGGGCCTCCTCAAATGCCCGAGGTCTTCATGAGCAAGCAAGTTGGATGCACACCCACTTAGTTTCAGTTTGATCTTTCATACACTTATAGCTCTTAGTGCATCCGTTGCATGGCAATCCCTACTCACTCACATTGATATCTATTGATGGGCATCTCCATAGCCCGTTGATACGCCTAGTTGATGTGAGACTATCTTCTCCTTTTTGTCTTCTCCACAACCACCATTCTATTCCACCTATAGTGCTATGTCCATGGCTCACGCTCATGTATTGCATGAAAGTTGAAAAGGTTTGAGAACGTCAAAAGTATGAAACAATTGCTTGGCTTGTCATCGGGGTTGTGCATGATTTGAATATTTTGTGTGGTGAAGATGGAGCATAGCCAGACCATATGATTTTGTAGGGATAACTTTCTTTGGCCATGTTATTTTGAAAAGACATGATTGCTTTATTAGTAGGCTTAAAGTATTATTGTTTTTATGTCAAATGATAGACTATTGCTTTGAGTCACACGTGTCTTAATATTCATGCCATGATTAGATATGTGATCAAGATTATGTTAGGTAGCATTCCACATCAAAAATTATCTTTTTTATCATTTACCTACTCGAGGACGAGAAGGAATTAAGCTTGGGGATACTGATACGTCTCCGTCGTATCTATAATTTTTGATTGTTCCATGCCAATATTCTACAACTTTCATATACTTTTGGCAACTTTTTATACTATTTTTGGGACTAACATATTGATCCAGTGCCCAATGCCAGTTCCTGTTTGTTGCATGCTTTTTGTTTCGCAGTAAATCCATATCAAACGGAGTCCAAATGGGATAAAAACTGGCCGAGATTTTTTCCGGAATATATGTGATTTTTGGGAAGAAAAACCAACGCGAGACGATGCCCGAGGGGGGCACGAGGCAGGGGGTGCGCCCCAGGGGGCAAGCGCGCCCTGGGCCCTCGTGGCCACCCCGTAAGGCGGTTGATGCCCTTCTTTCGTCGCAAGAAAGCTAATATCCGGATAGAGATCATGTTAAAATTTCAGCCCGATCGGAGTTACGGATCTCCAGGGATATAAGAAACGGTGAAAGGGAAGAATCTGAGAACGCAGAAACAGAGAGAGATAGAGAGACCGATCCAATCTCGGAGGGGCTCTCGCCCCTCCCATGCCATGGAGACCAAGGACCAGAGGGGAAACCCTTCTCCCATCTAGGGAGGAGGTCAAGGAAGAAGAAGAAGAAGGGGGGCCCTCTCCCCTTCTCTTCCGGTGGCGCCGGAACACCGCCGGGGCCATCATCATCACCGCAATCTTCACCAACAGCTTCACCGCCATCATCACCAACTCTTCCCCCCTCTATGCAGTGGTGTAACCCCTCTTTTACCCACTGTAATCTCTACTTAAACATGGTGCTCAACGCTATATATTATTTCCCAATGATGTATGGCTATCCTATGATGTTTGAGTAGATCTGTTTTGTTCTATGGTTTATTTGATGATCGTGATTGGTTTGAGTTGCATGTTTTATTATTGGTGATGTCCTATGGTGCTCTCCGAGTCGTGCAAGCGTGAGGGATTCCCGCTGTAGGGTTTGCAATATGTTCATGATTTTCTTATGGTGGGTGGCGTGAGTGACAGAAGCACATACACGAGTAAGTAGGTTGTTTACTTATGGGATAAAGAGGACTTGATACTTTAATGCTATGATTGGGTTTTACCTTAATGATCTTTAGTAGTTGCGGATGCTTGCTAGAGTTCCAATCATAAGTGCATATGATCCAAGTAGAGAAAGTATGTTAGCTTATGCCTCTCCCTCAAATAAAATTGCAATAATGATTACCGGTCTAGTTATCGATTGCCTAGGGGAAAATAGCTTTCTCATGACAAAAAGCTCTCTACTAAAACTAACTTAGTTGTGTCTTTATCTAAACAGCCCCTACTTTTTATTTACATACTCTTTATTATCTTGCAAACCTATCCAAAAACACCTACAAAGTACTTCTACTTTCATACTTGTTCTAGGTAAAGCGAACGTCAAGCGTGCGTAGAGTTGTATCGGTGGTCGATAGAACTTGAGGGAATATTTGTTCTACCTTTAGCTCCTCGTTGGGTTCAACACTCTTACTTATCGAAAACTATTGCGATCCCCTATACTTGTGGGTTATCCGTGTCACACTATATTCACTACACCCCATGCACATTATGCTTGGATTGTCTTGCACTTGACCCATGTGTTTAGACACTTCATTTTATTTGGTGTTGTGAATGCTTCCAATGTTGGGGAACATAGTAATTTCAAAAAAATTCCTACGCACACGATAGAGTACCTTCCGACAATCGGAGTGTTACTTTCCCGAGATTCGATCATCGGTATCTCAATACCTAGTTCAATCTCGTTACTGGCAAGTCTCTTTACTCGTTCCATAATGCATCATCTTGCAACTAACTTATTAGTCACATTGCTTGCAAGGCTTATAGTGATGTGCATTACTGAGAGGGCCCAGAGATACCTCTCCGACAATCGGAGTGACAAATCCTAATCTCGATCTATGCCAACTCAACAAGTACCATCGGAGACACCTGTAGAGCACCTTTATAATCACCCAGTTACGTTGTGATGTTTGGTAGCACACAAAGTGTTCCTCCGGTATCCAGGAGTTGCATAATCTCATAGTCATAGGAACATGTATAAGTCATGAAGAAAGCAATAGCAACAAACTAAATGATCAAGTGCTAAGCTAACGGAATGGGTCAAGTCAATCACATCATTCTCCTAATCATGTGATCCCGTTAATCAAATGACAACTCATGTCTATCATTAGGAAACTTAACCATCTTTGATTAACGAGCTAGTCAAGTAGAGGCACACTAGTGACACTATGTTTGTCTATGTATTCACACATGTATTATGTTTCCAGTTAATACAATTTTAGCATGAATAATAAACATTTATCATGAAATAAGGAAATAAATAATAACTTTATAATTGCCTCTAGGGCATATTTCCTTTAGTCTCCCACTTGCACTAGAGTCAATAATCTAGTTCACATCGCCATGTGATTTAACACCAATAGTTCACATCACCATGTGATTAACACCCATAGTTCACATCGTCATGTGACCAACACCCAAAGGGTTTACTAGAGTCAATAATCTAGTTCACATCGCTATGTGATTAACACCCAAAGAGTACTAAGGTGTAATCATGTTTTGCTTGCGAGAGAAGTTTAGTCTACGGGTCTGCCACATTCAGATCCGTATGTATTTTGCAAATTTCTATGTCAACAATGCTCTGCACGGAGCTACTCTAGCTAATTGCTCCAACTTTCAATATGTATCCAGATCGAGACTTAGAGTCATCTAGATCGATGGTAAAAGCTTGCATCGACGTAACTCTTTACGACGAACTCTTTTACACCTCCATAATCTAGAAATATTTCCTTAGTCCTCTAAGGATAATTTTGACCGCTGTTTAGTGATCTACTCCTAGATCACCATTGTACTCCCTTGCCAGAAAAATGCTAAGGTATACAATAGGACTGGTAAACAACATAGCATACTTTATAGAACCTATGATTAAGGCATAGGGAATGACTTTTCATTCTATTTCTATTTTCTGCCGTGGTCGGGTTTTCAGTCTTTAATCAACTTCACACCTTGCAACATAGGCAAGAACTCCTTCTTTGACTGTTCCATTTTGAACTACTTCAAAATCTTGTCAAGATATGTACTCATTGAAAAAATTTATCAAGCGTCTTGATCTATCTCTATAGATCTTGATGCTCAATGTGTAAGCAGCTTCATCGAGGTCTTTCTTTGAAAAACTCTTTTCAAACACTCCTTTATACTTTCTAGAAAAATCTACATTATTTCTGATCAACAATATGTCATTCACATATACTGATCAGAAATGTTGTAGTGATCCCACTCACTTTCTTGTAAATACAGGCTTCACCGCAAGTCTGTATAAAACCATATGCTTTGATCACTTTATCAAAGTATATATTCCAACTCCGAGATGCTTGCACCGGTCCATAGATGGATCGCTGGAGCTTGCTCACTTTGTTAGCACCTTTAGGATCGACAAAACCTTCTGGTTGCATCATATACAACTCTTCTTTATGAAATCCATTAAGGAATGTAGTTTTGACATCCATTTGCCAGATTTCATAAAATGTGGTAATTTGCTAACATGATTCGGACAGACTTAAGCATCGCTACAAGTGAGAAAATCTCATCGTAGTCAACACCTTGAACTTTGTCAAAACCTTTTTCGACAAGTCTAGCTTTGTAGATAGTAACACTACTATCAGCGTCTGTCTTCCTCTTGAAGATCCATTTATTTTCTATGGCTTGCCGATCATCGAGCAAGTCAACCAAAGTCCACACTTTGTTCTCATACATGGATCCCATCTCAGATTTCATGGCCTCAAGCCATTTCGCGGAATCTAGGCTCATCATCGCTTCCACATAGTTTGTAGGTTCGTCATGGTCAATTAACATGACCTCCAGAACAGGATTACCGTACCACTTTGGTGCGGATCTCACTCTAGTTGACCTACGAGGTTCGGTAGTAACTTGATCTAAAGTTACATGATCATCATCATTAGCTTCCTCACTAATTGGTGTAGGAGTCACGAAAACAGATTTCTGTGATGAACTACTTTCCAATAAGGGAGCAGGTACAGTTACCTCATCAAGTTCTACTTTCCTCCCACTCGAGAGAAACTCCTTCTCTAGAAAGGATCCATTCTCAGCAACAAATATCTTGCCTTCGGATCTGTGATAGAAAGTGTACCCAACAGTTACTTTTGGGTATCCTATGAAGACGCACTTCTCCGACTTGGGTTTGAGCTTATCAAGATGAATTTTTTTCACATAAGCATCGCAACCCCAAACTTTAAGAAACGACAGCTTAGGTTTCTTGCTAAACCACAGTTCATACAGTGTCGTCTCAACGGATTTAGCTGGTGCCCTTTTTAATGTGAGTGCAGCTATCTCTAATGCATAACCCCAAAACGATAGTGGTAAATCGGTAAGAGACATCATAGATTGCACTATATCAAAATAAAGTACGGTTATGATGTTCGGACACACCATTACGCTGTGGTGTTCCAGGTGGCATGAGTTTGTGAAACTATTCCACATTGTTTTAATTGAAGGCCAAACTCGTAACTCAAATATTTGCCTCTGCGATCAGATCGTAGAAACTTTATTTTCTTGTTACGATGATTTCCACTTCACTCTGAAATTCTTTGAACTTTTCAAATGTTTCAGAATTATGTTTCTTCAAGTAGATATACCCATATATGCTCAAATCATCTGTGAAGGTCAGAAAAATAACGATACCCGCCGCGAGGCTCAACACCCATCGGACTGCATACATCAGTATGTATTATTTCCAACAAGTCTGTTGCTCGCTCCATTGTTCCGGAGAACGGAGTTTTAGTCATCTTACCCATGAGGCATGGTTCGCAAGCATCAACTGATTCATAATCAAGTGATTCCAAAAGCCAACTAGCATGGATTTTCTTCATGCGCTTTACACCGATATGACCTAAACGGCAGTGCCACAAATAAGTTGCACTATCATTATCAACTTTGCATCTTTTGGCATCAATATTATGAATATGTGTATCACTACGATCGAGATCCAACAAACTATTTTCATTGGGTGTATAACCATCAAAGGTTTTATTCATGTAAACAGAACAACAATTATTCTTTGATTTTAAATGAATAACCGTATTGCAACAACCATGATCAAATCATATTCATGCTCAACGCAAACGCCAAATAACATTTATTTAGGTTTAACACTAATCCCGAAAGTATAGGGAGTGTGCAATGATGATCATATCAATCTTGGAACCACTTCCAACACACATCGTCACTTCACCCTTAACTAGTCTCTATTTATTCTATAACTCCTATTTCGAGTCACTAATTTTTAGCAACCGAACAAGTATCAAATACCCAGGGGCTACTATAAATACTAGTATGGTACACATCAATAACCTGTGTATCAAATATACCCTTGTTCACTTTGCCATCCTTCTTATCCACTAAATATTCAAGGCATTTCCGCTTCCAGTGCCCAGTCCCTCTGCAATAGAAGCACTTAGTCTCAGGCTTAGGTCCAGACTTGGGCTTCTTCACTTGAGCATCAACTTGCTTGCCGTTCTTCTTGAAGTTCCCTTTCTTTCCCTTGGCCCTTTTCTTGAAACTAGTGGTCTTGTTAATCATCAACACTTGATGCTCTTTCTTGATTTATACCTTCGTCGATTTCAGCATCACGAAGAGCTTGGGAATCGTTTCCGTTATCCCTTGCACATTATAGTTCATCACGAAGTTCTAGCAACTTGGTGAGAGTGACTAGAGAACTCTGTCAATCACTATCTTATCTGGAAGATTAACTCCCACTTGATTCAAGTGATTGTAGTACTCAAACAATCTGAGCACATGCTTACTGGTTGAGCTATTCTCCTCCATCTTGTAGGCAAAGTAATGTCAGAGGTCTCATACCTCTCGACACGGGCATGAGTATGAAATACCAATTTCAACTCTTGGAACATCTTATATGCTCCCTGGCGTTCAAAACATTTTTGAAGTCCTAGTTCTAAGCCGTAAAGCATGGTGCACTAAACTATCAAGTAGTTATCATACCGAGCTTTTGTCAAAATGTTCAAAATGTCTGCATCTGCTCCTGCAATAGTTCTGTCACCTAGCAGTGCATCAAGGACATAATACTTCTGTGCAGCAATGATGATAATCCTCAGATCACGGAGCTAGTCCGCATCTTTGCTACTAACATCTTTCAACTTATTTTTCTCTAGGAACATACATAAAACATAGATAAGCAACAACGCGAGCTATTGATCTGCAACATAGATATGCTAATACTACCAGGACTAAGTTCATGATGAATTAAAGCTCAAGTAATCATATTACTTAATAACTCCCACTTAGATAGACATCCCTCTAATCATCTAAGTGATCACGTGATACATATCAACTAAACCATAACCGATTATCACGTGAAATGGAGTAGTTTTCAATGGTGAACATCACTATGTCGATCATATCTACTATATGATTCACGCTCGGACCTTTCGGTCTCAGTGTTCCGAGGCCATATCTGCATATGCTAGGCTCGTCAAGTTTAACCCGAGTATTCTGCGTGTGCAAAACTGGCTTGCACCCGTTGTAGATGAACGTAGAGCTTATCACACCCAATCATCACGTGGTGTCTCGGCACGACGAACTTTGGCAACGGTGCATACTCAGGGAGAACACTTATACCTTGAAATTTAGTCAGAGATCATCTTATAATGCTACCGTCGAACTAAGCAAAATAAGATGCATAAAGGATAAACATCACATGCAATCAAAATATGTGACATGATACGGCCATGATCATCTTGCGCCTTTGATCTCCATCTCCAAAGTACTGTCATGATCTCCATCGTCACCGGCATGACACCATGATCTCCATCATCTTGATCTATATCAATGTGTCATCACATGGTCATCTCGCCAACTATTGCTATCGCATAGCGATAAAGTAAAGCAATTATTTGGCACTTGCATCTTTTGCAATAAAGAGACAACCATAAGGCTTCTGCCAATTGCCGATAACTTCAACAAAACATGATCATCTCATACAACAACTTATATTTCATCACGCCTTGACCATATCACATCACAACATGCCATGCAAAAACAAGTTAGACATCCTCTACTTTGTTGTTGCAAGTTTTACGTGGCTACTACGGGCTGAGCAAGAACCATTCTTACCTACGCATCAAAACCACAATGATAGTTCATCAAGTTAGTGCTGTTTTCACCTTCTCAAGGACCGGGCGTAGCCACACTCGGTTCAACTAAAGTTGGAGAAACCGACACCCGCCAGCCACCTGTGCGCAAAGCACATCGGTAGAACCAGTCTCGCGTAAGCGTACACGTAATGTCGGTCCGGGCCGCTTCATCCAACAATACCGCCAAACCAAAGTATGACATGCTAGTAAGCAGTATGACTTGTATCACCCACAACTCACTTGTGTTCTACTCGTGCATATAACATCAACGCATAAAACCTGGCTCGGATGCCACTGTTGGGGAACGTAGTAATTTCAAAAAAATTCCTACGCACACGCAAGATCATGGTGATGCATAGCAACGAGAGGGGAGAGTGTGTCCACGTACCCTCGTAGACCGAAAGCGGAAGCGTTAGCACAACGCGGTAGATGTAGTCGTATGTCTTCACGATACGACCGATCAAGTACCGAACGCACGGCACCTCCGAGTTCTGCACACGTTCAACTTGATGAAGTCCCTCGAACTCCGATCCAGTCGACCTTTGAGGGAGAGTTCCATCAGCACGACAGCGTGGTGATGATTTTGATGTTCTTCCGTCGCAGGGCTTCGCCTAAGCACCGCTACGATATTATCGAGGTGGACTATGGTGGAGAGGGGCACCGCACACGGCTAAAAGATCCAAGAGATCAATTGTTGTGTCTATGGGGTGCCCCTCTCCTTCGTATATAAAGGAGGGGAGGAGAGGGCCGACCAAGGGGAGGAGGCGCGTCCAAGGGGGGAGTCCTACTCCCACCGGGAGTAGGACTCCTCCTTTTCCTATTTGGAGAGGGAGAGGGAAGGAAGAGGAAGGAGGGAAGAAGGAAAGGGGGGCGGCCCCCCACCCAATTCGGATTGGGCTTGGGGGGCCCCTTCCCTTGCTCCTTTCCCCTCCTTTCCACTAAAGCCCATTAAGGCCCATATACCTCCCTGGGGGTTCCGATAACCTCCCGGTGCTCCGGTATTATCCCGATCTCACCCGAAACCATTCCGGTATCCAAATATAGTCGTCCAATATATCGATATTTATGTCTTGAACATTTTGAGACTCCTCGTCATGTCCGTGATCACATCCGGGACTCCGAACTACCTTCAGTACATCAAAAACCATAAACTCATAATATAACCGTCATCGAACTTTAAGCGTGAGGATCCTACGGGTTCGAGAACTATGTAGACATGACCGAGACATGTCTTCGGTCAATAACCAATAGCGGAACCTAGATGCTCATATTGTCTCCTACATATTCTACGACGATCTTTATCGGCCAAACCGCATAACAACATACGTTATCGTCGATCGTCGGTATCTCAATACCTAGTTCAATCTCGTTATCAGCAAGTCTCTTTACTCGTTCTGTAACACATCATCCCACAACTAACTCATTAGTCACAATGCTTGTAAGGCTTAAGTGATGTGTATTACCGAGTGGGCCCAGAGATACCTCTCCGACAATCGGAGTGACAAATCCTAATCTCGAAATACGCCAACCCAACAAGTACCTTCGGAGACACCTATAGAGCACCTTTATAATCACCCACTTACGTTGTGACGTTTGGTAGCACACAAAGTGTTCCTCCGGTAAACGGGAGTTGCATAATCTCATAGTCATAGGAACATGTATAGGTCATGAAGAAAGTAATAGCAACAAACTAAATGATCAAGTGCTAAGCTAACGGAATGGGTCAAGTCAATAACATCATTCTCCTAATGATGTGATCCCGTTAATCAAATGACAACTCATGTCTATGGTTAGGAAACTTAACCATCTTTGATTAACGAGCTAGTCAAGTAGAGGCATACTAGTGACACTATGTTTGTCTATGTATTCACACATGTATTATGTTTCCGGTTAATACAATTCTAGCATGAATAATAAACATTTATCATGAAATAAGGAAATAAATAATAACTTTATTATTGCCTCTAGGGCATATTTCCTTCATCCTATGCCTACCATAGACCTTTCATTGAGCACTTTATGCATGCTTGCTATGACCATGAGGTAGATGCTTCTTCTCTTGTCACACACATTTGCATCACTACCTCACATTTGCATACTTGTTTCCATGATATCCTTGCTTGTGCTCAATTTATGTGCTTATATGCCATGTCGCAATCCTTTGTCAAACCATATGCTTTGCATGATGATGACACTTGTTGGGTGAATCACCTCTTAAATGCTTGGTTTTGCACTAACGCTAACCACATTTGTTTTTCCAAGTGTTTGTTGTCTTTGCTCCGTTTGAAGGAATCCCTAGATGGCGCGACATTGGAGAGTGCCCATTTCGAGCTTCAAGATGACGAAAACTTGGTGATCGACCACTCCTACACGGTGACGCCATCTCTTTCCCATGGTGATTTGGATTCCAATCCAAGGTCGGATCTTTCCCAAGGGAGGGGAGATGATGCGGAGCATCCTATGGACATCACCATGTCAAGAGTCCGTTTGGCAAGTGACATGTGCGACATCTACTTCACATACATAAAGGTGAATCATCTCCTTTACACGTGCTCACTTGACCCCTTCGAGGATGGTATACTACTTGACACCCCACCCGTGTGCATGCATAGGTATTGTTGGAACACTATGGACGACGAGGAGGAGTGCAAGAGCCAAGGAACAACTACACTATCCGCAAGGGAAGCCTGGAAACGAAGACGTAAGAAGAAGAGCTGTCAAAGAAGCTTCAGCCACCAGACGACCAGTCGGGTCTGGACGTCCGGCGCCTGAAGATCCACCGGACGACTGGCCCGGACCGGACGACCGGTGATCCCGCACCCAGCCAAATGAGCGGACGTCCGACGCTAGCGGACGACCGATGACCGGACGACCGGCCACCTCCGGGAATCCGGCACTCCAGCGTCTGAGCCAAAACGAGCGGACATCCGACGTATACCGGACGTCCGGACGTCCGACGCCCACCGGACGTCCGACCCCTGGCTGTGTCCAGTTGCGGGCTGAGTCCCATGTACCCCTTCACTTCACCCCCCCATTTGCACTAAGACTATAAATAGACCTCTCCCTCCTCCTTTCTAAGGTTAGCAAAGTAGTAGCTCATTTAGAGATAGAGCTTTGCTCATCCATTACGGATCTACTCCACGAGAGAGACCGCGGCCCCTCTTCAGAGAAGATCCACCTAGGATTCAAGACCCCTGTCGGTGTCAAAACCGGCGGATCTCGGGTAGGGGGTCCCGAACTGTGCATCTAGGCCAGATGGTAACAGGAGGCAAGGGACACGAAGTTTTACCCAGGTTCGGGCCCTCTCGATGGAGGTAAAACCCTACGTCCTGCTTGATTAATATTGATGATATGGGTAGTACAAGAGTAGATCTACCACGAGATCAGAGAGGCTATGTAACATCCCAAAATTCAAAATTTTGGAATGTTATAAAAAATAGATAGCTTTGATTGATTGTTTGATTGATTGTCTGAAAGTGAGTGAATTCGAAACATTTTGAAAGTTAAATGAGAGGGAATAAAAGGACTTTCCCAAACTTTCATATTTGCTTTCTGATTTCCATGAATTCAAATTCTTTTCAAATACAAAACCCTTGAGTGAAGATGATATGACTTCTTCCATTTAAATTAAATGAAAGGGTATTTGCAAATAATAGAATTTCATTTGGAAATATTTCAATTCATAAGCTTCATGCAGCTCAATGATTTTCATGAGAGAAGATAAAATGACTTCTTCAAATTATATGAAATATGAGTTGGGAGTTTCAAAGAATTAAATTCAAAGTTCTTTTGATTTTATTTTCAATTTGGAGTTATTTGAGTTTTATTCAAATTATTTTTCTCCAAAAATAAAATATATGGAAATTAGGGTAACATGATTCCCTACAACAGAAAAGTGGAGAAAAAATTAATTTGAAATCATTTTGGTATTTTTTTAGAATGATTTTTGTTGGATTTTAATAGACCAGTAGCACTCTTTGATTTATCTGAATTTATGTTGATTTTATTTGGCATGTTAAAAATGTCCATGTTGTAGAAAATCTTTTTCTTCAAATTTTGGTATATTATATGCCTATATAATGTTTTTATTTCTATTTGTTTTATCTGTTTTGTTTGTCTAAAAAATGTAAAAAAATCCCTCTGGACCGACCGGACCGAGCCGGCCCAGCTCGCGAGGCCACGCCCCAGCCGGCCCACGCCAGTGCCCTGCCGTCCCCGAGCTCCCGCAGGAGTTCGTCTCCCGCACGGGAGCGCCGCCGCCAGAGTCCGGCCGGACTCCGCGACCGTCTTGCCCCTCCCGCACGCAAGAGCCGCCGCCTCCTCCCTCCATAAATAGCTCTGCCCCGCCCCGCACCGCTCCTCGCATCTCGCCGCCGCCGCCTCGCGAACCACCGCGCCGCCGCCGCATCCCGCCAGATCTACGCCGCCGCCTCGCCGCTGCATCGTCGCTGCTGCCGCCCACCACCGCGACGCCGCGTCGCTGCTGTCGCCCCGCGCCGACGCCAGCCACTGCCGTCGCCGTCGCCGTCCTCGCCTCGCCACGGCAAACCTCGCAGCCGCCGTCGAAGTCCGACGCCGCCGCCGGACTCGCTAACTGCCGCCGGCGGTTTTTGATGGAAAACCGCCCCGAACCGGTACAAACCGACCTAGTTTTCTTTTTAGGTTTTTCTTTAGTTCGGTTTTATTTTATTAGATCGGTTTTTCTTTTGCCTAGTTATTTCGAGAACGTTCGCTGGTTAGGTTTTCACAGTGAACAGATTGGTTAGTTAGCGTTCGACAGCGAACGTTCGTTATTTAGTCTTTTCTTTTTCTTTTTAATTTCGGCCAGGGACCTATCTGTGATGATTTTATTTACAGTTTAGTCCCTGAACTTCAAATGATCACAACTTTTTACTCATTAGTCCAAATCCAACGAAACCAATGCCCACATCTTCGTTATGATCCCCTCCAACCAGTAATCCAACTCAAACATGTTTTTGAAAGTTTTAAAATTTCAATTAGATCAGATTTGAATTCAAATTTCTTTTGAGCATAACTTGAGTTTCATAACTCCGTTTGAGTTGATTCTTTTTGCAAATCGAAGCTCTTGACCTAAACATTCTGATAAGGCCAAATTCACATAATTTTGGTACTGTTAGAAATTTCGAGAACGTTCGCTGGTTAGGTTTTCACAGTGAACAGATTTATTTGTTTGGTTTTGAAGTTCTCCGAATCGCCTTCTTCGTTCTTTCTGATCTTTGAGTGATTGCTTATGTGTGGTTACTATTGCTTGCTTACGATAGATTGACCGGAGTGAGACGAGTAGATATATCAAGAGTTTTGAGTGTGAATCATCTTCATCAACATTGCAGGTAAGTTCACACTTTGATCATATCCCCTTTCATACCCAGTTTTTATGCATTAGTTTCACCCTCAAACATTGCATGAGTAGGATTGATAACATGTGGGTATTGGGAAGTAGTTGATGAGGTAGGAACCTATTGCCCTGCATTCAAACCTTGGGAGTTACTATTACGTTATGCTTACATTGCCATGCTATGCTCGTAGACGTGGATTGGGTTTGAGAGTATTTCGTGACAGATGCGAGATTATTAATTAATGGTTCAACTTAAGGTGGCAACTTTAATACACATCTGGGTGGATTGCTAGGGGCACCCTGGGGATATACTAGTGGACTTGCCCGAACACCTGGGGAAATACCAGTGTTGTCCTAGGAGATCCCTGGGATATACCGTGTGATCATCCTACGGTCCGCCACCCAGGCTCAAAGGGATCATAAGATTATTCATGCTAGAAACTTCCATGTGCAGCCACAAGCTATTATGGGCTCTAGCTTAGTTGATTAAGTCATGTGAACTCTTACAGTGGTAGACTAGCAGATGTAGGGGTTGTAGGTGGAACGGTCTACCCATCGTAAGGTGCAAACGCTTCTGAAAGACTATGTCTCGGTCATCCCTTTCTCAAACACCTTGTAGTGCGAGAAATCCAACGGAGGAGATCGGGTCTTGTGGGGAAAAGTGCGTAAACCTCTGTAGAGTGTACAAACTAATCATGATTAGCTGTGTCCCCGGTTATGGACATCTTGAGTCTCTGGTACTTGGATTATCCTGTTGATCTCATCATGTTACTTTAAATTAAGTTTGTTGGGTTTAATGATGTTATTTAATTGGGATTGAGAATGCTGTCAACCATTCTCAATGTTCAACAACCACCATGATAGTTAAATAAAATTTATTCCTTTGTAGTAGGGAAAAATTGGCCTTTCGCAAAAACTATAACCATAGAGCTTTTCCACCAGCCAAATATGCATGTAGTGATAGCTATTGTTCGTCATTTCTCTCTATGGTGTGAATTTGCCAGTACATTCAATGTACTGACCCTTTGTGGCTGCAACGTCTCATGTTGCAGGAATCTTACGACGAGTAAGTGATACGTTAGGGTTACGATTTCTACACTCAACTTTGCCGTTGGTGTTGATGGGAATCCACAACCTTGTTACTTCCGCTATTTGGATTGAGGTAATAGTATTTACGTTACTTTTTACATGTGATTTACCTCTGTTATAAATCCTCGAGTACTGTGTGTGTCAGCATACCGATCTAGGGATGACACTTAAGCACAGAGACTTGATCCATTCAGGTCGGGTCGCTACAGGCTAAACCCTAGAAGCTAGCCTATGGTATGATTGTTGATGTGTATGTTGTCCTATGGACTAAAACCCCCCGGTTTATATAGACACCGGAGAGGGTTAGGGTTACATAGAGTCAGTTACAATGGTAGGAGATCTTAACATCCTCATCGCCAAGCTTGCCTTCCACGCCAAGGAAAGTCCCTTCCGGACACGGGACAGAGTCTTCAATCTTGTATCTTCATAGTCCAGGAGTCCGGCTTGAAGGTATAGTTTGGCTATCCGAACACCCCCTAATCCAGGACTCCCTCAGTAGCCCCTGAACCAGGCGTCAATGACGACGAGTCCGACGCGTAGATTGTCTTCGGCATTGCAAGGCGGGTTCCTCCTCCAAGTACTTTATAGAAGATTTTAAACACAAAGATAGTGTCCAGCTCTGCAAAATAAGTTTTCCACATATTGCCATAGAGAGAATAATATTTACACAAATCTAATTTGCTGACGTATTCCGTAGTGAGACACACCACGGCCAAGCTTTTATCCGAGTCGTTTCATTATCCCACCTCAGCGCGTCGTGCGAGGCGGTTTCCTTGGCACGTCTTGTCAAAGCAGAGATCGTGTCCCCTTATTCCGGGATTCTCATCAATACGGGCGTGGGTAACCCAACCGCGCCTTTGATTACGGCGCTTGGAGATAAGCGAGTTTTACCAGGCTGGTGGGGACATGTAGTTGCGTCCACCCATATAAGGGGATAAGGATCCACCTTTTCACCCACGCCTTCTTCCTCCTTTGCCTATCCATTCTTGCGCACTCGAGCTCCAGCGCCCAAGTACGCACTACCACCTCAACCTTCTCCAGTCATGTCCGGAGCGGGAGGCAAGTGGATGGTCTCCTCCGTCACGGAGGGACACATCAAAAAGCTAAGGAAGGCCGGATATCTGGCTAGCGACATCGCGCACCGGCTTCCCGAAAAGGGACAGCTCATCCCCACTCCTAGGCCCCATGAGAGGGTGGTATTCCTCCCCCATTTCCTCCGCGGACTGGGCTTCCCTCTGCATCCATTTGTCCGGGGGCTCATGTTCTACTACGGCCTGGATTTCCACGATCTGGCCCCGAACTTCGTCCTCAACATCTCGGCGTTTATCATCGTGTGCGAGGCGTTCCTCCGCATCCGCCCCCATTTCGTCCTATGGCATAAGATTTTCAACGTCAAGCCAAAGGTGGTGCGCGGCAGCCAGGCAGAGTGCGGCGGTGCCATGATTGGCAAGATGGCCAACGTCCTGTGGCTCGAGGGCTCCTTTGTGGAGACCCTGAAGGGGTGGCAATCATGGTGGTTTTACGTCACCGAGCCGCGCGACGCCGAATGGGTCGCACCCCCGGAGCGCTTAAAATGATAAGAATGAAATACATGCACTCATCACCAAGAATAATGAATGATCACATAAGATAGATAAGATAATAGCATTAAGTGTAGCTTATGATCAAACACATGATCATCAATGTCTCACAAATAATGACGTAGTATCTCAATCACTCAAAAGCAAACAAGTTCGAAAAACCACCAAATAAAGCAAGAGAGAAAAGCAACACTCTCTCTCTCTCTCGAAGCACATGCACTCATCAACAAGTTCGAAAATGATAAGAATGAAATACATGCACTCATCACCAAGAATAATGAATGATCACATAAGATAGATAAGATAATAGCATTAAGCAAGCATTAAGTGTAGCTTATGATCAAACACATGATCATCAATGTCTCACAAATAATGACGTAGTATCTCAAGCACTCAAAAGCAAACAAGTTCGAAAAACCACCAAATAAAGCAAGAGAGAAAAGCAACACTCTCTCTCTCGAAGCCTATGAGCTATACATCTTCTCCCCCTTTGGCAACAAGTTACCAAAAAGTTCCTAGAAAATGCATAGCACTAGATCGACGCTCAGGCTTGATCTTCAGGTGGTGGTGGAGTCCGGATCACTCCAAGGACGAAGGCTTCGGTAGATGCTGAAGTAGACGCTGGAGTTGGAGCTGAAGTAGATGCTGGAGCTGGTGGAACTGAGGCTGTGACTGGTGCTGAGGTGGTGGCTCTTGTGTCAGCAACTGGCACGGCAGACGACCTCGGACCTCTTGGCACTCTGGCAAAGGCATGAGTAGTAGTCCTGCCTCTCCTCTCCTGCATGTCCTCCTGGAGCTGCTCCACTGCAGACTGAACTTCCGTTACTTTGGCATCCAGGTCATAGAACTTCTGTTCCATGATTCTCTCTAGGCTTTGCTGATTCTGAGCGAGGGTGGCCAGACTTTGCTCATTCCTCAGCGTGGATGCAATCAAGTAACCAAGCTGCTCTTGTTTGGTCTTCAAGAAGTATTCAGATGCCTCCTCTTGAGTAGGCATCTTGGCAGCTTTCTCCTTCCTCGCCTTCTCCTTCTTTGCATATGCTTGTGCAGACGATGGCTCGTTCTCAGTCATCACAACTTCATTGTTCTCAAAATCTAGACGGATGGGCAAATGTTCCTTGTCCAATAAATATATGCCCGTGCCCAACTTGGAGTTGATGAGCTCCTGAATCTGAGGGGCATATCCGCAGCTCCTCTTCTGGTCTGCTGCAGTCCTCTTGATTGTTTCCACTATGAGGCTCATCACCTTGAACTTCTGAGGCACATCAAACACATGTAGCAAGTTGATAGCATGGCCTCTGATCATCTTGTGATCTCCAGACTTGGGCAGTAAGGTGTGCCTTAGTATCCAATTGATCATCGAGAGCCCTGACAGAAGGTAATGTACTGAGCCAAACTTGAAGGTATCAAGTGCTTCATTTGGGATCTCCTTGTACATATTTGACATTGAGTTGTGGTCCATCTTCTTCTTGGCATAGATATCCAAGTCATCATCTTGCTCCTCTGGGGCATTAATGATCTGTGCCCACTCAGCAACTGTGGATTGGTACCTTGTACCCTCAGACATCCATGTGATCCTCCCATCTGGATAAAAGTGAGCTGTGGAGTAGAACTGCATGATGAGTTCCTCGTTCCACTTTGTGAGCTTCTGCCCAACAAAGTCAGCTACTCCACAAGCTATGAAGCTGTCTTGCACTCCAGGATAGTGCTCCTCATTGTCCTTGATGTATGTCCAATCAACCCATCGCATATCACAGACAATGGGCTTCTTATCTAGCAGCACTGTCTCATAAAAATCCTGCTGCTCCTTGGTGTGAAACCTGTAGTCCACGGCAGTCCTTCTCCTTGAAGCATACGGGTCTGCTTCTCTCCACTTTCTCAGCCCTGAATCTCTCCTGAGCTTCATGTCCTCAGCCACAGGATGAGCATCGTTGTGGTCTGGGATCTTGGGCTTTAGCTTCCTTAGGACATTCTCTTCCTCTTCTTCAGCAACAGTCTCAGGCACTGGGGCCTTGTTCTTTTCAGCTGCAGGAATGGTTCTTGTGTTCCTCTTTGGCTTTGGCTTTGGAGCTGGCTTGGCCTTGGAAGCAGCTCCCCCTGATTTTATGGCATCTCCCATTAGCTTGGGTGCCTTGGGTGCTGGTGTAGCTACCTCTTCTTCCTCTTCCATGATGGAAGCTTTGCCAAGCACTCTAGCCACAGTCTTCTTCACCCTTTCCTTTCTTTTCTTGCTCTCAGCTGCAACTGGCTCTATGGGCTTCTCAGTTGACATTCTGGCCTTTGACATGGGCTGCCTGCCTGCTGGCCTTTTGATTTTCAGGCCTGGCTTAGTGCCTTGAGCTGGCTCAACTCTCTTGGAAGTGGCCTCTTCCTTTGCCACATAGTCTTCATCTTCGGAATCTGAAGTCCTCTTCTTCCTTTGTCTCGTGGCAGCCTTTGGCAAGTTACTAGGAGTGCTCCTTCTGCCTTCATCAGATGAACTGGAGGGACTAGTGCCCTCACTCATCACTACTTGCTGCTCTGACATATTTTGGCTATCACTTTGATCAGACATGCTGCAAACTGACTGCTTACCCTGTGAATAGATTATAGATGAGATAGAAAAGATGAGCATCACAAAATGCAGAGATTTTTGCAAAAGAATGATCCAAAAACTTAGTTTTAGTTTCCCACTGAAATCATCTCGGATCTACCGATTTTCAAACTCGGTGATACCGAAGCAGTTTTGGAACCTAAACTAGTGAACTCGGTAGGACCGAGTCACAGTTTGGTGGCACCGAGACTGCTAGGGTTTCACTGAGTTCAAAAATTGGTCACACCGATAAGTAATTCTCGGTCAGACCGAGTCTCACTTGTGCAATGGCATAAGCCAAATCGGTGGGACCGATTTTTTAAACTCGGTGGGTCCGAGATGGTTTCGGCGGAAACCTAAACCTAGAATTTTTGAATCAAACCTAATCTACGGGTGTTTTGACTGGATAGAATTTTATCAAACGTGGCTAGAATCAATATGATCACAATGTGCTAGGAATCAGATTGAGGAGTAGCACAAAGATCAAGTCCATACCCTAGTTCGGCAGGGACTTGCTACGGCGGCAACGGCGGGGCAGAATTCCCATTGACGGCGACGGAGACCAGCGACTGGAGGCGGCTGGCGGCGAGAAGACGATCTGGAGACCACGAGGGCAGAGCAGGCTATCGCGCGGGCGAAGGGGTTCGAAGAAATTTCCAAATTTTGCCCGTGACTATATATAGCCCGACCCTGTCGGTGTGACCGAGTGGAACGACTCGGTGGCACGGAGATTCATAACTGCGTGCAGTTACTGAAACTCGGTGTGACCGAAAGGTTCAAATCGGTTGCACCGAGATCGAAAACCTAGATCAACTTAATGATCTCGGTAGGACCGAAAGTGGAGTATCGGTGAGACCGAGAATCATAAAGAGGTTTTGGAAGTTTAAGTCTATGACGAATCGGGGACTCCGAGCGCTCCTCACACAGAGTGGTTCGAATCTGACTTGATCAAATTTTGTGATGCAGCATGAATAGAGTTTGAGACGAGAAAAGCATAGATAGCTAGAGGAGGTTCTTAGGCATTCTTGTCCATCCACTTGGCAAAAAGAAATAAAGCCGAACAATCAAAACAACAAGTGGATGTCCTTGAATGAGTAAAATATGCAATCAGCATGCTCACACAATAAGATGGCAAATGAAATATGTGACAAGGCATGCACAACCAATTCTAGCATCTATCAAGCAATTTGCGATGACTAGGTCATCTATATATGAGTATATTGACTTAGGAGTCAAGTGAGATCACTTGATCATAGGTCATACTCATTGTTTAAGCTCAAGTGGGGTTACCACTTTTACATAAGGCATTGTTGTGTTCACATCTTTAGAGTTGCTTTAGCTCAAGTCTTAGAGTAAAGCTCCCCCTAGATGTGATATCCCCCCTAAGAGGGATGAACTAACCTTGGGTTTTGTCGATGATGACTTCATGTAGATATTGAAGATGTGGATGCTCAATGTTGATGTAGATCTCTTGGAGCTATCCATTTGAGTGAATTGCACTTTCAATACCTACATGGGTTAGTCCCACAAGGAACAAACAAGGATATCCATAGACATAGAGTGATGCACACAAAAGATGATGTCCATGTGAAAGTGCAACTATCCCTAGGTGGTTTTGGTAATTCATAACAACATATAGCTCATTGAGCTAATGCTATTCCAAGATGATTATTTCAGGAAAGCTCAATGATTGGCATGGCATGGATGTGAAAGTGGAACCCTCAAAATGCTAAGGACAAAGGATTGTCTCAAGCTCAAAAGCTCAAGACTCTTCATTTTATATTTTAGTGATCCAAGATCACATTGAGTCTTTAGGAAAAGCCAATACTATTAAGGAGGGATGAGGTGTTGCTTAATGAGCCTCTTGCTTCATGTGCTTAGTGATATGCTCCAAAACCCTCAACTACTTTCCCACTTCCACATATGACCTAAACCCTAAGCCAAACTCGGTCCTACCGATTCTTCCTATCCGGCGCCACCGAGTTTCACTTGCCATTAGCCACTGCCAAACCCTAGCAATTCGGTTCTACCGATAAGGATCTCGGTCTCACCGAGATGGGGTTGCAAACTCTCTGTTTCCCTTTCGTAACTTTTCGGTCTTACCGAAAGAGCGAATCGGTCCCACCGAGATTGCAATGTAAACTCAGTGTTTCCCCTTTGTAACTTTTCGGTCTCACCGAGTTCCACTCAGTCTCACCGAAAGAGCAAATCGGTCCCACCGAGTTTGCCTGACCAACTCTTTGGTTAGCTAATTACCAAATTCGGTCTCACCGAGTTTGTGTAATCGGTCTCACCGAGATTACATTATGCCCAAACCCTAACCATATCGGTCCTACCGAGTTGCATGTCAGTCCCACCGAAAATCACTAACGGTCACTAGGTTTACATTTTCGGTCCGACCGAGCTTATTGATTCGGTCCCACCGAGATTGGAAAACTGTGTAACGGTTGGATTTTGTGTGGAGGCTACATATACCCCTCCACCTCCTTCTCATTCGATGAGAGAGCCATCAGAACACACACACCATTCCAACTCATATGTTCTGAGAGAGAACCACCTACTCATGTGTTAAGACCAAGACATTCCATTCCTACCATATGAATCTTGATCTCTAGCCTTCCCAAGTTGCTTTCCACTCAAACCTTCTTTCCACCAAATCCAAATCCTATGAGAGAGAGTTGAGTGTTGGGGAGACTATCATTTGAAGCACAAGAGCAAGGAGTTCATTACCTACACACCATTTGTTACTTCTTGGAGAGTGGTGTCTCCTAGATTGGCTAGGTGTCACTTGGGAGCCTCCGACAAGATTGTGGAGTTGAACCAAGGAGTTTGTAAGGGCAAGGAGATCGCCTACTTCGTGAAGATCTACCGCTAGTGAGGCAAGTCCTGTGTGGGCGATGGCCATGGTGGGATAGACAAGGTTGCTTCTTCGTGGACCCTTTGTGGGTGGTTGCTTCTTCGTGGACCCTTCATGGGTGGAGCCCTGTGTGGACTCGCGCAACCGTTACCCTTGGGTGGAGCCCTGTGTGGACTCGCGCAACCGTTACCCTTCGTGGGTTGAAGTCTCCATCAACGTGGATGTAGGATAGCACGACCTATCCGAACCACGGGAAAAACATCCGTGTCTCCAATTGCGTTTGAATTCTCCAAACCCTTCCCTTTACATTCTTGCAAGTTGCATGCTTTACTTTCCGCTGCCTATATACTCTTTGCATGCTTGCTTAAATTATGTGATGATTGCTTGACTTGTCCTAAAATAGCTAAAATCTGCCAAGAACTAAAATTGGGAAAAGGTTAAGTTTTTATTTGGTCAAGTAGTCTAATCACCCCCCCCTCTAGACATACTTTCGATCCTACACCATGAAAACTTTTAGGTTACCTTGTCCCTTGTCTTACCAACAAGAGGGTTTGTGACTCCTTGAACTAGTGCAAGATGTGGAAGTTGATTGCACTTGTTCTTGCCAAAATGATAAGAGTGAAGTATGTTGGCGGAGTCACCCTCAAGAACTCTCTAGTTCTTCTTCTTTTGGATCCACATTATCTTGATGGGAATCCTTGGAGTTGTAGTCGTACTTGATGAAGTGGAGCTTGAAGTAGTCTCGGGAATCCACTTGACTAAGGTCTTCGGAGCTTCTTCAAATGCATCAATTTCCTCTTGAAGCTTGTCCTTGCCTTTTTGCTTGTAGTCTTGTGGTGGAAGATCATCTTGAGCTTGTGTCCCCTTGAAAGAAGTATACTTCTCTTGTTGAGGGACAAACTTTGTCTTGGGGTATTGATCTTCTTCCCACTCAACTCCATTGGCATTGAACTTTCGCTCAAAACCAACACCTTGATTCTTCCGGTGCATTCCTTGCTTGCGCACAATTTCCTCGAATTGCTTACTCCCGGCAAGGCTTTTGTACACTCCTTTCTCTATAATTCCCTTCAATAAACTATTTTCTTGCTCAAGTGTAACTTGGCTAAGAGAATCATTAGTGGAATCAAGAGAGCTACTAGAAGTAACAATATTTTATTTAGCATGATCATTGTTACTACTAGAGGAAGAATCTTTCTTGTTAGACTTGACTTGAGGCATGTAAGTGGATAAGAGCAAACGCTTGGCAATGTAAGAAGAACTTTTCTTGCGGAGATCATCATTGATTTCTTTTAAGAACTCATGCTCTTGCTCAAGATTGAGCTTTTCAAAGCGTAATTTCTCATGAGCTCTTAAAAGTTCTTGATGATCTTCGAAGATGGTTTCATGAGCTAACTTAAGAGTGTTTAGCTCTTTAGTTAGGGCCTCAATTTTCTCCTTATCATTGTCATTCGTTTTATCTTGATTATCATGTTTAATTGACATTTCATCATAGTATTCATCACTAGAGTTGTCAACAAGCAAATCATCACCTAACAAGTCATCTTCATCACTATTGAAATCAACATACTCGGGGTGTGTTACCTTAGGACCTTTGGCCATGAAGCATCTTCCAATTCCTTCATTTGGTGAGTCAAATATGTCGTAGGAGTTGGTTGACACAAGTGCTAGACCGGCAACACCTTCATCTTGAGTATCTTCGGAGTCGGAGTGATAACTTCTCTCGGAGTGGCTGTCGGAGTCAGAGCCGGATACCCATTCACCAACATGAGCTTGATGTCTTCGTCTTGTGTAGCTCCTTGATGATTTTTCCTTCCTTTCCGAGCCCTTGCTTCTCCGTGAGTATCTTCGTTCATAACGATCATCTCTACTCCTTCTCTCTCTTGGTGGTGAACCTTTGCTTCTTCTTTTTGGAGAATCTTCTCTTCTCTTGTAGGGAGCCGTACACTCATTGGAATAGTGTCCGGGTCTTCCACAATTGTAACAGTTTCGCTCTCGACTAGAAGATCTTTTGTCATTGTAGGACCTTGACTTGGAGCTTCTATCTTTGCTTCTACTCTTGTAGAACTTGTTGAAGTTCTTCACCATTAAGCTCAATTCTTCATTGAAGTCTCGTTTCTCACGTGATGATGTAGGGGCTTCACATGAGGCTTTATAGGCACCACTTGATTTGTTGTGAAGTTCCTCTTTATCCTTAAGTGACATCTCATGAGCAACAATTCTTCCAATCACCTCCGTTGGCTTGAGATCTTTGTAATTTGGCATCATTTGGATCAATGTGCACACGATATCATATTTTCCATCCAAGGCTCTTAGAATCTTCTTGATGATGAATCTATCGGTCATCTCTTCACTTCCTAAGCCGGCAATCTCATTTGTGATGAGAGCAAGCCTAGAGTACATCTCAGCGACACCTTCACCATCCTTCATCTTGAACTTGTCAAGTTGGCTTTGAAGTACATCCAACTTGGATTCCTTGACGGAGTCGGTACCTTCGTGCATATCAATCAAAGTGTCCCAAATTTCCTTTGCATTCTCGAGACGGCTGATTTTGTTGAATTCTTCGGGGCACAATCCGTTGAAGAGAATATCACAAGCTTGAGCATTGTATTGCAACAATCTTTAACTCATCCGCGGTAGCTTCACGGTTTGGTTCTTTCCCATCAAAGAAGTCACCTTGCAAACCAACACACACAATAGCCCAAACGGCGGGGTTATGTCCAAGAATATGCATTTTCATTTTATGCTTCCAACTAGCAAAATTAGTACCATCAAAGTAAGGACCTCTATGGTGATAATTTCCCTCGCTAGACGCCATACTCTCCTAGGTTGTGAAACCAAGGCTATGACCACCAAAAGCTATGGAGATCAAGCAAATGGAGACCAAAGCTCTGATACCACTTGTAGGATCGAAAGTATGTCTAGAGGGGGGTGATTAGACTACTTGACCAAATAAAAACTTAACCTTTTCTCAATTTTAGTTCTTGGCAGATTTTAGCTATTTTAGGACAAGTCAAGCAATCATCACATAATTCAAGCAAGCATGCAAAGAGTATATTGGCAGCGGAAAGTAAAGCATGCAACTTGCAAGAATATAAAGGGAAGGGTTGGAGAATTCAAACGCTATTGGAGACACGGATGTTTTTCCCGTGGTTCGGATAGGTGGTTCTATCCTACATCCACGTTGATGGAGACTTCAACCCACGAAGGGTAACGGTTGCACGAGTCCACACAGGGCTCCACCCAAGGGCAATGGTTGCGCGAGTCCACAAAGGGCTCCACCCACGAAGGGTCCACGAAGAAGCAACCACCCACAAAGGGTCCACGAAGAAGCAACCTTGTCTATCCCACCATGGCCATCGCCCACGAAGGACTTGCCTCACTAGCGGTAGATCTTCACGAAGTAGGCGATCTCCTTGCCCTTACAAACTCCTTGGTTCAACTCCACAATCTTGTCGGAGGCTCCCAAGTGACACCTAGCCAATCTAGGAGACACCACTCTCCGAGAAGTAACAAATGGTGTGTAGGTAATGAACTCCTTGCTCTTGTGCTTCAAATGATAGTCTCCCCAACACTCAACTCTCTCTCATAGGATTTAGATTTGGTGGAAAGAAGATTTGAGTGGAAAGCAACTTGGGAAGGCTAGAAATCAAGATTCATATGGTAGGAATGGAATGTCTTGATCTCAACACATGAGTAGGTGGTTTTCTCTCAGAACATATGAGTAGGAATGATGTGTGTGTTCTGATGGCTCTCTCACTTAATGAGAAGGAGGTGGAGGGGTATATATAGCCTCCACACAAAATCCAACCGTTACACACAATTTACCAATCTCGGTGGGACCGAATCAGAAAACTCGGTCGGACCGAAATGGTAAACCTAGTGACCGTTAGGAATTTCGGTGGGACTGACATGCAACTCGGTAGGACCGATTCGGTTAGGGTTTGGGCATAACGTAATCTCGGTGAGACCGATTACACAAACTCGGTGAGACCGAGTTTGGGAATTAGCTAACCAGAGAGTTGGTCAGGCAAACTCGGTGGGACCGATTTGCTCTTTCGGTGAGACCGAGTGGAACTCGGTGAGACCGAAAAGTTACAAAGGGGAAACACTGAGTTTACATTGCAATCTCGGTGGGACCAATTCGCTCTTTCGGTGGGACCGAAAAGTTACGAAAGGGAAACAGAGAGTTTGCAACCCCATCTCGGTGGGACCGAGATCCTTATCGGTAGGACCGAATTGCTAGGGTTTGGCAGTGGCTAATGACAACTGAAACTCGGTGGCGCCGGATAGGAAAAATCGGTAGGACCGAGTTTGTCTTAGAGTTTAGGTCATATGTGGATATGGGAAAGTAGTTGAAGGTTTTGGAGCATATCATTAAGCACATGAAGCAAGAGGCTCATTAAGCAACACCTCATCCCTCCTTGATAGTATTGGCTTTTCCTATGGACTCAATGTGATCTTGGATCACTAAAATATAAAATGAAGAGTCTTGAGCTTTTGAGCTTGAGCCAATCCTTTGTCCTTAGCATTTTGAGGGTTCCACTTTCACATCCATGCCATGCCAATCATTGAGCTTTCCTGAAATAATCATCTTGGAATAGCATTAGCTCAATGAGCTATATGTTGTTATGAATTACCAAAACCACCTAGGGATAGTTGCACTTTCACCTGCTCTGCCAACTTGGTCTCCGGATCGTCTCCTCGCCGCCAGCCGCCTCTAGTCGCTGGTCTCCATCGCCGTCAATGGAATTCTACCCCACCGTTGCCGCCGTAGCGAGTCTCCGCCGAACTAGGGTATGGACTCGATCTTTGTGCTATTCTCCAATCTGATTCTTAGCACATTGTGATCATCATGATTCTTGCCATGATTGAAACACTCCTATCCAGTCAATGCGTTCGTAGATTAGTTTTGATTCGAAAATTTTAGGGTTAGGTTTCCGCAGAAACCATCTCAGACCCACCGAGTTGAAAAACTCGGTCCCACCGATTTGGCTTATGCCATTGCACAAGTGAGACTCGGTCTGACCGAGAATTACTTATCGGTGTGACCGATTTTGGAACTTTGTGAAACCCTAGCAGTCTCGGTGCCACCGAACTGTGACTCGGTCTGACCGAGTTCACTAGTTTAGGTGCCAAAACTGCTTCGGTATCACCGAGTTTAAAAATCGGTAGATCAGAGATGATTTCAGTGGGAAACTAAAACTAAGATTTTGAGTCATTCTTTTGCAAAAATCTCTGCATTTTGTGATGCTCATCCACTCTACCTCATCTATAAACTGTTCATAGGGTTAGCAGTCAGCTTGTTCATCATGTCAGACCAGAGTGACAGCCAGAATGTGTCAGAACAGCAAGTGCACATGAGTGAGGGCACTAGTCCCTCCAGTTCTTCTGATGAAGGCAGCAGGAGCACCCCTAGCAATCTACCAAAAGCTGCCACCAGACAGAGAAAGAAGAGAATTTCAGATTCCGAGGATGAAGATTATGTGGCAGAGGAAGAGGAAGCAACCTCCAAGAGAACTGAGCCAGCACAGGGCACAAAGCCAGGCTTAAAAATCAAAAGGCCAGCAGGTAGGCAGCCTATGTCAAAGGCCAGAGCTTCAACTGAAAAGCCTGCACCCAAAGAGCCAGTTGCTGCTGAAGGCAAGAAAAGAAAGGAAAGGGTGAAGAAGACTGTAGCCAGAGTGCTTGGAAAGGCTTCCATCATGGAAGAAGAGGAAGAAGAAGAGGTTGCTGCACCAGCACCTAAGGCACCTAAGCTTATGGGTGATGCTATAAGATCAGGGGCTGCTGCATCCAAGCCCAAAGAAGCACCCAAAGCTGCCTCCAAGCCCAAGTCTGCACCAAAGAGAAATACGAGGAGCATACCTGCTGCTGAGAAGAACAAGGCCCCAGTGCCTGACACTGCAGAAGATGATGAAGATCAAGTTCTCAGAAAACTCAAGCCCAAGATCCCAGACCACAACGATGCTCATCGTGTGGCTGAGGATATGAAGCTCAGGAGAGACTCAGGGATGAGGAAGTGGAGAGGAGCAGACCCGTATGCTTCAAGGAGAAGGACTGCTGTGGATTACAGATTTCACACCAAGGAACAGCAAGATTTCTATGAGACAGTGCTGCTTGATAAGAAGCCCATAGTTTGTGACATGAGATGGGTTGATTGGGAGTACATGAAGGAAAATGAGGAACACTACCCTGGAGTGTATGACAGCTTTAGTGCTTATGGAGTTGCAGACTTTGTTGGGCAGAAGCTCACAAAGTGGAACGAGGAGCTTATCATGCAGTTCTACTACACAGCACACTTCTATCCAGATGGTAGGATCACATGGATGTCTGAAGGTACGAGGTACCAATCTACTGTTGCTGAGTGGGCACAGCTCATCAATGCCCCAGAGGAGCATGAGGATGACTTGGATATCTATGCCAAGAAGATGGACCATAACTCTATGTCCAACATGTACAAGGAGATTCCAAATGAAGCACTTGACACTTTCAAATTTGGCTTAGTGCATTATCTTCTGTCAGGGCTGCCAACTATTAATTGGATACTGAGACACACCTTATTGCCCAAGTCAGGTGATCACAAGATGATCAGAGGCCATGCAATCAATTTGCTTCATGTATTTGATGTGCCACAGAAGTTCAAGGTGATGAGCCTCATGGTAGAGACCATTAAGAGGACTGCAGCAGATCAGAAGAGGAGCTGTGGGTATGCCCCACAAATTCAGGAGCTCATTAACTCCAAGATGGGCACGGGCATATACTTATTGGACAAGGAACACCTGCCCATCCGTCCAGATTTTGAGGATAATCAAGTTGTTATGACTGAGAATGAGCCATCATCTGCCCAAGCACAAGCCAAGAAGGAGAAGGCAAGGAAGGAGAAAGCTGCCAAGATGCCAACTCAAGAGGAGGCATCTGAGTACTTCTTGAAAACCAAACAAGAGCAGCTTGGTTACCTAATTACATCCACCCTGCGGATTGAGAGAGGACTAGCCACCCTAACTCAGAACCAGGCAAGCTTAGAGAGGATCATGGAACAAAAGTTCTATGACTTGGATGTCAAGGTGACAGAGATTCAGACTGCCGTGGAGCAGCTCCAGGATGACATGCAGGAGAGGAGAGGCAGGACTACAACAGATGCCTTTGCCAGAGTGCCACGAGGTCCGAGGTCGTCTGCCGTGCCAGTTGCTGACATCAGAGCCACCACTTCTGCACCAGCTACAGCTTCAGTTCCACCAGCTCCAGCATCTACTTCAGCCTCGACTTCGACCACGTCTACAGAAGGCTTCGTCTTTGGAGTGCTCCGGACTCCACCACCACCTGAAGATCAAGCCTGAGCGTCGATCTAGCACTATGCATTTTCTAGGAACTTTTTGGTAACTTGTTTCCAAAGGGGGAGAAAAATGTATAGATCATAGGCTTCGAGAGAGAGAGAGTGTTGCTTTTTTCTCTCTTGCTTTATTTGGTGGTTTTTCGAACTTTGTTTGCTTTTGAGTACTTGAGATACTATGTCATTGCTCGTGAGACATTGATGATCTTGTGTTTGATAATAAGCTACACTTAATGCTTGCTTAATGCTATTATCTTATCTATCTTATGTGATCATTCACTTTTCTTGGTGATGAGTGCATGTATTTCATTCTTATCATTTTAAGCGCTCCACCAAGATGTATGTGACATGGAAGAGTAACCCATGACTCTAACTCCTTGTGCATTTGCAGTCCAAAGCAAATTTTAAATATGCACAAATTTAGAGGGAGCTCTTACTTATCACATACTTCTCAAAGCGACGATATATTTCATGCTTATTATCATTTGTCGAAGCTTTGATCTATATGTTGTCATCAATTACCAAAAAGGGGGAGATTGAAAGTGCAACTATCCCTAGGTGGTTTTGGTAATTCATAACAACATATAGCTCATTGAGCTAATGCTATTCCAAGATGATTATTTCAGGAAAGCTCAATGATTGGCATGGCATGGATGTGAAAGTGGAACCCTCAAAATGCTAAGGACAAAGGATTGGCTCAAGCTCAAAAGCTCAAGACTCTTCATTTTATATTTTAGTGATCCAATATCACATTGAGTCTTTAGGAAAAGCCAATACTATCAAGGAGGGATGAGGTGTTGTTTAATGAGCCTCTTGCTTCATGTGCTTAATGATATGCTCCAAAATCCTCAGCCACTTTCCCATATCCACATATGACCTAAACCCTAAGCCAAACTCGGTCCTACCGATTCTTTCTATCCGACGCCACCGAGTTTCACTTGTCATAAGCCACTGCCAAACCCTAGCAATTCGGTTCTACCGATAGGGATCTCGGTCTGGATGGGATTGCAAACTCTCTGTTTCCCTTTCGTAACTTTTCGGTCTCACCGAAAGAGCGGATCGGTCCCACCGAGATTGCAATGTAAATTCAGTGTTTCCTTTTTGTAACTTTTCGGTCTCACCGAAAGAGCAAATCGGTCCCACCGAGTTTGCCTGACCAACTCTCTGGTTAGCTAATTACCAAATTCGGTCTCACCGAGTTTGTGTAATCGGTCTCACCGATATTACGTTATGCCCAAACCCTAACCATATCGGTCCTACCGAGTTGCATGTCAGTCCCACCGAAAATCTCTAATGGTCACTAGGTTTACATTTTTGGTCCGACCGAGTTTGTTGATTCGGTCCCACCGAGATTGGAAAACTGTGTGTAACGGTTGGATTTTGTGTGGAGGCTATATATACCCCTCCACCTCCTCTTCATTCGTGGAGAGAGCCATCAGAACACATACACAATTCCAACTCATATGTTCTGTGAGAGAACCACCTACTCATGTGTTGAGACCAAGATATTCCATTCCTACCATATGAATCTTGATCTCTAGCCTTCCCCAAGTTGCTTTCCACTCAAATCTTCTTTCCACCAAATCCAAATCCTATGAGAGAGAGTTGAGTGTTGGGGAGACTATCATTTGAAGCACAAGAGCAAGGAGTTCATTACCTACACACCATTTGTTACTTCTTGGAGAGTGGTGTCTCCTAGATTGGCTAGGTGTCACTTGGGAGCCTCCGACAAGATTGTGGAGTTGAACCAAGGAGTTTGTAAGGGCAAGGAGATCGCCTACTTCGTGAAGATCTACCGCTAGTGAGGCAAGTCCTGTGTGGGCGATGGCCATGGTGGGATAGACAAGGTTGCTTCTTCGTGGACCCTTTGTGGGTGGTTGCTTCTTCGTGGACCCTTTGTGGGTGGAGCCCTCCGTGGACTCGCGCAACCGTTACCCTTTGTGGGTGGAGCCCTCCGTGGACTCGCGCAACCGTTACCCTTCGTGGGTTGAAGTCTCCATCAACGTGGATGTAGGATAGCACCACCTATCCGAACCACGGGAAAAACATCCGTGTCTCCAATTGCGTTTGAATTCTCCAAACCCTTCCCTTTACATTCTTGCAAGTTGCATGCTTTACTTTCCGCTGCCAATATACTCTTTGCATGCTTGCTTGAATTGTGTGATGATTGCTTGACTTGTCCTAAAATAGCTAAAATCTGCCAAGAACTAAAATTGGGAAAAGGTTAAGTTTTTATTTGGTCAAGTAGTCTAATCACCCCCTCTCTAGACATACTTTCGATCCTACAGGTATCCCAATACCTCGTTCAATCTCGTTACCGGCAAGTCACTTTACTCGTACCGTAATGCATGATCTCATGATCAACCACTTGGTCACATTGAGCTCATTATGATGATGCATTACCGAGTGGGTCCAGAGATACCTCTCCATCATACGGAGTGACAAATCCTAGTCTCGATTCGTGCCAACCCAACAGACACTTTCGGAGATACCTGTAGTGTGCCTTTATAGTCACCCAGTTACGTTGTGACGTTTGGCACACCCAAAGCACTCCTACGGTATCCGGGAGTTGCACAATCTCATGGTCTAAGTAAATGATACTTGACATTCGGAAAAGCTATAGCAAACGAACTACACGATATTTGAGCTATGCTTAGGATTGGGTCTTGTCCATCACATCATTCTCCTAATGATGTGATCCCGTTATCAATGACATCCAATGTCCATAGTCAGGAAACCATGACTATCTTTTGATCAACGAGCTAGTCAACTAGATGCTCACTAGGGACGTGTTGTGGTCTATGTATTCACACATGTATTACGATTTCCGGATAACACAATTATAGCATGAACAATAGACAATTATCATGAACAAAGAAATATAATAATAACCATTTTATTATTGCCTCTAGGGCATATTTCCAATAGTCTCCCACTTGCAGTAGAGTCAATAGTCTAGTTACATTGTGATGAATCGAACACCCATGCAGTTCTGGTGTTGATCATGTTTTGCTCTAGGGAGAGGTTTAGTCAATGAATCTGCCACATTCAGGTCCGTATGTACTTTACAAATATATATGTCTCCATTTTGAACACTTTCACGAATGGAGTTGAAGCGACGCTTGATATGCCTGGTCTTCCTGTGAAACCTGGGCTCCTTGGCAAGGGCAATAGCTCCAGTGTTGTCACAGAAGAGAGTCATCGGGCCCGACGCATTGGGTATGACTCCTAGATCGGTAATGAACTCCTTCACCCAGATTGCCTCTTGTGCTGCCTCCGAGGCTGCCATGTACTTCACATGTAGATCCCGCCACAACGCTTTGCTTGCAACTGCACCAGCTTACTGCCCCACCATTCAAAATATACACGTATCCGGTTTGTGACTCAGAGTCATCCAGATCTGTGTCGAAGCTAGCATCGACATAACCCTTTACGACGAGCTCTTGGTCACCTCCATAAACGAGAAACATATCCTTAGTCCTCTTCAGGTGCTTCAGGATATTCTTGACCGCTGTCCAGTGTTCCATGCCGGGATTACTTTGGTACCTTCCTACCAAACTTACGGCAAGGTTTACACCAGGTCTGGTACACAGCATAGCATACATGATAGACCCTATGGCCGAGGCATAGGGGACGACACTCATCTTTTCTCTATCTTCTGCCGTGGTCGGGCATTGAGCCATGCTCAATCTCGTACCTTGCAATACAGGCAAGAACCCCTTCTTTGACTGATCCATTTTGAACTTCTTCAATATCTTGTCAAGGTACGTACTCTGTGAAAGACCAATGAGGCGTCTCGATCTATCTCTATAGATCTTGATGCCTAATATATAAGCAGCTTCTCCAAGATCCTTCATTGAAAAACACTTGTTCAAGTAGGCCTTTATGCTTTCCAAGAATTCTATATCATTTCCCATCAACAGTATGTCATCCACATACAATATGAGAAATGCTACAGAGCTCCCACTCACTTTCTTGTAAATGCAGGCTTCTCCATAAGTCTGCGTAAACCCAAACGCTTTGATCATCTCATCAAAACGAATGTTCCAACTCCGAGATGCTTGCACCAGCCCATAAATCGAGCGTTGGAGCTTGCACACCTTGTCAGCATTCTTAGGATCGACAAAACCTTCCGGCTGCATCATATACAATTCTTCCTTAAGGAAACCATTAAGGAATGCCGTTTTGATGTCCATTTTCCATATCTCATAATCATAGAATGCGGCAATTGCTAACATGATTCAGACGGACTTCAGCTTCGCTACGGGTGAGAAAGTCTCATCGTAGTCAACCCCTTGAACTTGTCGATAACCCTTAGCGACAAGCCGAGCTTTATAGATGGTTACATTACCATCCGCGTCTGTCTTCTTCTTAAAGGTCCATTTATTTTCTATGGCTCGCCGATCATCGGGCAAGTCAGTCAAAGTCCATACTTCGTTTTCATACATGGATCGTATCTCGGATTTCATGGCTTCCAGCCATTTGTCGGAATCCGGGCCCGCCATCGCTTCTTCATAGTTCGAAGGTTCACCCTTGTCTAACAACATGATTTCCAAGACAGGGTTGTCGTACCACTCTGGTGCGGAACGTGTCCTTGTGGACCTACGAAGTTCAGTAGCAACTTGATCTGAAGTTTCATGATCATCATCATTAACTTCCTCTCTAGTTGGTGCAGGCACCTCGGGAACATTTTCTTGAGCTGCGCCACTTACCGTTTCAAGAGGTAATACTTCATCAAGTTCTACTTTCCTCCCACTTATTTCTTTCGAGAGAAACTCTTTCTCTAGAAAGGACCCATTCTTGGCAGCAAAGATCTTGCCTTCGGATCTGAGGTAGAAGATATACCCAATAGTTTCTTTAGGGTATCCTATGAAGACGCATTTTTCCGATTTGGGTTCGAGCTTTTTAGGTTGAAGTTTCTTGACATAAGCATCACATCCCCAAACTTTTAGAAACGACATCTTAGGTTTCTTCCCAAACCATAATTCATACGGTGTCGTCTCAACGGATTTCGACGAAGCCCTATTTAAAGTGAATGCGACAGTCTCTAAAGCATAGCCCTAAAATGACAACGGTAAATCGGTAAGAGACATCATAGATTGCACCATATCCAATAGAGTGCGATTACGACATTCGGACACACCATTACGCTGAGGTGTTCCAGGCAGCGTGAGTTGTGAAACTATTTCACATTTTCTTAAGTGTGTGCCAAATTCGTGACTCAAGTATTCTCCCCCACGATCTGATCGCAAGAACTTGATTTTTCTGTCATGTTGATTCTCAACCTCACTCTGAAATTCCTTGAACTTTTCAAAGGTCTCAGACTTGTGTTTCATTAAGTAGACATACCCATATCTACTCAAGTCATCAGTGAGGGTGAGAACATAACGATAGCCACCGCGAGCCTCAACACTCATTGGACCGCACACATCAGTATGTATGATCTCCAATAAGTTGGTTGCTCGCTCCATTGTTCCTGAGAATGGAGTCTTGGTCATTTTACCCATGAGGCATGGTTCACACGTGTCAAATGATTTGTAATCAAGAGACTCCAAAAGTCCATCGGCATGGAGCTTCTTCATGCGTTTGACACCTATGTGACCAAGGCGGCAGTGCCACAAGTATGTGGGACTATCATTATCAACCTTACATCTTTTGGTATTCACACTATGAATATGTGCAACATTACGCTCGAGATTCATTAAGAATAAACCATTCACAAGTGGAGCATGACCATAAAACATATCTCTCATATAAATAGAACAACCATTATTCTCGGATTTAAATGAGTAGCCATCTCGAATTAAACGAGATCCTGATACAATGTTCATGCTCAAAGCTGGCACTAAATAACAATTATTGAGGTTTAAAACTAATCCCGTAGGTAAATGTAGAGGTAGCGTGCCGACGACGATCACATCGACCTTGGAACCATTCCCGACGCGCATCGTCACCTCGTCCTTCGTCAGTCTCCGCTTATTCCGCAGCTCCTGCTTTGAGTTACAAATGTGAGCAACCGCACTGGTATCAAATACCTAGGAGCTACTACGAGTACTGGTAAGGTACACATCAATTACATGTATATCACATATACCTTTAGTGTTGCCGGCCTTCTTGTCCGCTAAGTATTTGGGGCAGTTCCGCTTCCAGTGACCACTTCCCTTACAATAAAAACACTTAGTCTCGGGCTTGGGTCCATTCTTTGGCTTCTTCCCGGCAGCTTGCTTACCGGGCGCGGCAACTCCCTTGCCGTCCTTCTTGAAGTTCTTCTTACCCTTGCCTTTCTTGAACTTAGTGGTTTTATTCACCATCAACACTTGATGTTCCTTTTTGATTTCCACCTCTGCTGATTTCAGCATTGAATATACCTCAGGAATGGTATTTTCCATCCCCTGCATATTGAAGTTCATCACAAAGCTCTTGTAGCTCGGTGGAAGCGATTGAAGGATTCTGTCAATGACCGCGTCATCCGGGAGATTAACTCCCAGCTGAGTCAAGCGGTTATGCAACCCAGACATTTTGAGTATGTGCACACTGACAGAACTATTTTCCTCCATCTTATAGCTGAAGAACTTGTCAGAGACTTCATATCTCTCGACCCGGGCATGAGCTTGGAAAACCATTTTCAGCTCGTCGAACATCTCATATGCTCCGTGTCTCTCAAAACGCTTTTGGAGCCCCGGTTCTAAGCTGTAAAGCATGCCGCACTGAACGAGGGAGTAATCATCAGCACGTGACTGCCAAGTGTTCATAACGTCTTGGTTCTCTGGGATGGGTGCGTCACCTAGCGGTGCTTCTAGGACATAATCTTTCTTGGCAGCTATGAGGATGATCCTCAGGTTCCAGACCCAGTCCGTATAGTTGCTGCCATCATCTTTCAGCTTGGTTTTCTCTAGGAACGCGTTGAAGTTGAGGGCAACATTAGCGTGGGCCATTTGATCTACAAGACATAGTGTAAAGATTTTAGACTAAGTTCATGATAATTAAGTTCATCTAATCAAATTATTCAATGAACTCCCACTCAGATAGACATCCCTCTAGTTATCTAAGTGAAACATGATCCGAGTTAACTAGGCCGTGTCCGATCATCACGTGAGACGGACTAGTCAACATCGGTGAACATCTTCATGTTGATCGTATCTTCTATACGACTCATGCTCGACCTTTCGGTCTTCCGTGTTCCGAGGCCATGTCTGTACATGCCAGGCTCGTCAAGTCAACCTAAGTGTATTGCATGTGTAAATCTGGCTTACACTCATTGTATTCGAACGTTAGAATCTATCACACCCGATCATCACGTGGTGCTTCAAAACAACGAACCTTCGCGATGGTGCATAGTTAGGGGGAACACTTTCTTGAAATTATTACGAGGGATCATCTTATTTAAGCTACCGTCGTTCTAAGGAAATAATATGTAAAACATGATAAACATCACATGCAATCAAATAGTGACATGATATGGCCAATATCATTTGCTCCTTTTGATCTCCATCTTCGGGGCTTCATGATCATCGTTGTCACCGGCATGACACCATGATCTCCATCATCGTGTCTTCTTGAAGTTGTCTCGTCATCTATTACTTCTACTACTATGGCTAACGCTTTAGCAATAAAGTAAAGTAATTACATGACGTTTATGTTGACACGCAGGTCATAAATAAATAAAGACAACTCCTATGGCTCCTGCCGGTTGTCATACTCATCGACATGCAAGTCGTGATTCCTATTACAAGAACATGATTAATCTCATACATCACATATATCATTCATCACATCCTTTTGGCCATATCACATCACACGGCACATGCTGCAAAAACAAGTTAGACGTCCTCTAATTGTTGTTGCAAATTTTTACGTGGCTGCTATAGGTTTCTAGCAAGAACGTTTCTTACCTACGCCAAAACCACAATGTGATATGCCAATTTCTATTTACCCTTCATAAGGACCCTTTTCATCAAATCCGAACCGACTAAAGTGGGAGAGTCAGACACCCGCCAGCCACCTTATGCAACTAGTGCATGTCAATCGGTGGAACCAGTCTCACGTAAGCATACGTGTAAGGTCGGTTCAGGCCGCTTCATCCCACGATGCCGCCGAATCAAGATAAGACTAGTAACGGCAAGCAAATTGACAATATCCACGTCCACAACTGCTTTGTGTTCTACTCGTGCATAGAAACTACGCATAGACCTAGCTCATGATGCCACTGTTGGGGAACGTAGCAGAATTTTAAAATTTTCTACACATCACCAAGATCAATCTATGGAGTCATCTAGTAACGAGGGAGAGGGGAGTGCATCTACATAGCCTTGTAGATCGCGCGCGGAAGCGTTCAAGATAACGGGGTTGATGGAGTCGTACTCGTCGTGATCCAAATCACCGATGACCTAGCGCCGAACGGACGGCACCTCCGCGTTCAACACACGTACGGTTGGGAAAACGTCTCCTCCAACTTGATCTAGCAAAGGGAAGGAGAGGTTGATGAAGATCCAGCAGCACGACGGCGTGGTGGTGGAAGCAATGGTGATCTCGGCAGGGCTTCGCCAAGCACAGGGAGAGGGAGGAGTGTCACGGGAGGGAGAGGGAGAGGCCAGGGGCTAGGGTGCGGCTGCCCTCCCTCCCCCCACTATATATAGGGTCCCTAGGGGGGCGCCGGCCCTAGGAGATCCAATCTCCGGGAGGGCGGCGGCCAAGGGGGTGGCTTGCCCCCCAAGCCAAGTGGGGCGCCCCCACCCCTAGGGTTTCCAACCCTAGGCACAGGGGGAGGCCCAAGGGGCGCGCACCAGCCCACTAGGGGCTGGTTCCCCTCCCACTTCAGCCCATGGGGCCCTCCGGGATAGGTGGCCCCACCCGGTGGACCCCCGGGACCCTTCCGATGGTCCCGGTACAATACCGATTACCCCCGAAACTTTCCCAATGGCCGAAACTTGACTTCCTATATATAAATCTTCACCTCCGGACCATTCCGAAACTCCTCGTGACGTCCGGGATCTCATCCGGGACTCCAAACAACTTTCGGGGTACCGTATACTAATATCTCAACAACCCTAGCGTCACCGAACCTTAAGTGTGTAGACCCTACGGGTTCGGGAGACACACAGACATGACCGAGACGACTCTCCGGTCAATAACCAACAGCGGGATCTGGATACCCATGTTGGCTCCCACATGCTCCTCGATGATCTCATCGAATGAACCACGATGTCGAGGATTCAATCAATCCGTATACAATTCCCTTTGTCAATCGGTACGTTACTTGCCCGAGACTCGATCGTCGGTATCCCAATACCTCGTTCAATCTCGTTATCGGCAAGTCACTTTACTCGTACCGTAATGCATGATCCCGTGATCAACCACTTGGTCACATTGAACTCATTATGATGATGCATTACCGAGTGGGCCCAGAGATACCTCTCCGTCATACGGAGTGACAAATCCCAGTCGCGATTCGTGCCAACCCAACAGACACTTTTGGAGATACCTGTAGTGTACCTTTATAGTCACCCAGTTACGTTGTGACGTTTGGCACACCCAAAGCACTCCTACGGTATCCGAGAGTTGCACAATCTCATGGTCTAAGGAAATGATACTTGACATTCGGAAAAGCTATAGCAAATGAACTACACGATCTTTGAGCTATGCTTAGGATTGGGTCTTGTCTATCACATCATTCTCCTAATGATGTGATCCCGTTATCAATGACAGCCAATGTCCATAGTCAGGAAACCATGACTATCTTTTGATCAACGAGCTAGTCAACTAGAGGCTCACTAGGGACGTGTTGTGGTCTATGTATTCACACATGTATTACGATTTCCGGATAACACAATTATAGCATGAACAATAGACAATTATCATGAATAAAGAAATATAATAATAACCATTTTATTATTGCCTCTAGGGCATATTTCCAACAAAAGGAAAGGTGAAGATCACCAAGACACTTGCATAAGGTAGAAGATAATAATAAAAGATAGGCCCTTCGCAGAGGGAAGCAGAGGTTGCCATGCGCTTTTATGGTTGGATGCACAAAATCTTAATGCGAAAGAACGTCACTTTATATTGCCCCTTGTGATATGAACCTTTATTATGCAGTCCGTCGCTCTTATTATTTCCACATCACAAGATCATATAAAGCTTATTTCTCCCACACTAATCATACATATTTAGAGCAATTTTTATTGCTTTGCACCGATGACAACTTACTTGAAGGATCTTATTCAATCCATAGGTAGATATGGTGGACTCTCATGGCAAAACTGGTTTAAGGGTATTTGGAAGCACAAGTAGTATCTCTACTTGGTGCTGAGAATTTGGCTAGCATGAGGGGGAAAGGCAAGCTCAACATGTTGGATGATCCATGACAACATACTTTATCTCAGATATAAGAAAACATAACCCATTACGTTGTCTTCCTTGTCCAACATCAACTCTTTAGCATGTCATATTTTGATGAGTGCTCCCAATCATAAAAGATGTCAATAATAGTATTTTTATATGTGAAACCTCTCTTTCCTTATTACTTCCTATTAATTGCAACGATGACCAAAGCTATGTCTTCCAACTCCCAACAACTTTTAATCATCACACTCTTTCTATGTGAAGTCATTACTATCAATAAGATCAATATGAACTTTTGTTTCTTCTTATTCTTTTTCTCTTTTATTTTATTCACCCAAGACCATAGCAAGAAAATCAAGCCCTTGACTGAACACTAATCTTTATTATATAGCTCACGAACTCGATTACATAGAAGGGTAATAAAGGAAAACTCACAACTAGATCATGCCATAAACTTTATTCTACTAGATCAAAATATTACCAAAAGGATCGAACTAAGAAAAACGGTAAAGATAAAAGTGATGGTGATTGTGATACGATACCGGGGCACCTCCCCCAAGCTTGGCAGTTGCCAAGGGGAGTGCCCATACCCATGTGATTATATCTCCTTGGTTAGTGAAGAAGGTGGAGTTGTTGATGATGGATAGTCGCACATCGAGCGTAGGAGGTCTTCTAGCTTGCGGATAATGCCCTTGAGTGCGATGATATGCTCCTTCAACAAAATATTTTCACGTGTGAGATACTTATTTTGTATACGAGCCAACTCAATCATCTTGAAAGCTTCAATTTCTGTTGGGGTAAGAAGATTGTGATCCAGTTGAAGGGTGTCTTCTGTTGCTGGAACTTGGTCCTCCATGGCCTTCTTGATCCCTTCATCCTTGTTGATCTCCATAGGTGCTTCTCTCTTCAGCTCTATCTTCATTAGCCAAGCATCGTTGCCCTCATGGTTTGAGGAGGAGGGAGACGACATAGTGCCTGGCCTTAACAACCCTGACAGAAAACAGCTCGAAACAAAAACAAGAGGATTTTGCGTGATACGGGGGTCAAAACCCCCGGGAGGTTATATAATGAATTTTTACCAACCAAAATACGTATCGTGCAAGAAAACGGAGTCCAGAAGGCACACGAGGTGCTCACGAGGTAGGGGGCGCGCCCTCCACCCTCGTGGGGCCCTCGTGTCCTTCCCAGACTGCTACTTAATTTTCTATTTTTCTAAATATTCCAAAACGAAGAAATATTGCCTTAAAAATTGTTTTGGAGTCGGTTTACTTACCGTACCACATACCTATTCCTTTTCGGAGTCTGAAACGTTCTGGAAAGTGTCCCTTATGTATTCCTCCGGGGTTACAGTTTTAATAATATTGGTTTCAATATTTATGGGATTACCTGAGATATAATGTTTAATTCTCTGACCGTTTACCACCTTTGGATTTGTGCCCTTGAAGTTGTTGATTTTTATGGCACCGGAACGATAGACCTCCTCGATAACATAGGGGCCTTCCCATTTAGAGAGACGCTTTCCTGCAAAAAATCTTAAACGAGAGTTGTATAGCAATACATAATCACCTACATTAAACTCACGCTTTTGTATCCTTTTGTCATGCCATCTTTTAACCTTTTCTTTAAATAAATTGGCATTTTCATAAGCTTGGGTTCTCCATTCATCAAGTGAGCTAATAACAAATAACCTCTTTTCACCGGCAAGTTTGAAATCATAATTGAGCTCTTTAATAGCCCAATATGCCTTATGTTCTAGTTCAAGAGGTAAGTGACATGCTTTTCCATATACCATTTTATACGGAGGCATACCTATAGGATTTATATGCAGTTCTATAGGCCCATAATGCATCATCAAGTTTCTTGGACCAATTCTTTCTAGACTTATTGATAGTCTTTTGCAAAATTAATTTGAGTTCTCTATTACTCAATTCTACTTGACCACTAGACTGTGGTGATATGGAGATGCAATTCTATGATTGACGTCATATTTAGCAAGCATTTTACGGAAAGCACCATGAATAAAATGTGAACCACCATCAGTCATTAAATATCTAGGGACTCCAAACCTCGGAAAAATAACTTCTTTAAGCATTTTAATAGAAGTGTTATGATCAACACTACTAGTTGGAATAGCTTCTACCCACTTAGTAACGTAATCAACAGCAACTAAAATATGTGTATATCCATTAGAGGCAGTAAAATGTCCCATATAATCAAAGCCCCAAACATCAAATGGTTCAATAAGAAGTGAATAATTCATAGGCATTTCTTGACGTCTACTAATATTACCAATTCTTTGACATTGATAACAAGATAGGACAAACTTACGGGCATCCTTGAAGAGAGTAGGCCAATAAAAACCGGATTGCAATACCTTATGTGCAGTTCTATCTCCCGCGTGGTGTCCTCCATAATTTTTGGAGTGACACTTGCGTAGCATCTATTCCTGTTCATGCTCAGGTACACAACGTCTAATAACACCATCTACTCCTTCTTTGTAAAGATGTGGGTCATCCCAAAAGTAATGTCTCAAATCATAGAAGAACTTTTTCTTTTGTTGGTATGTGAAGCTAGGTGGTATGAATTTAGCAACAATGTAATTAGCATAATCAGCATACCAAGGAGTACTACGAGAAGTACTTATGACATTTAATTGTTCATCAGGGAAGCTATCATCAATAGGTAGTGGGTCATCAAGAATATTCTCTAACCTAGATAAGTTGTCTGCAACGGGGTTCTCAGCTCCTTTTCTATCAACAATATGCAAATCAAATTCTTGTAGCAAGAGAACCCATCTAATAAGTTTAGGTTTAGCATCTTTCTTCTCCATAAGATATTTAATAGCAGCATGATCAGTGTGGATAGTTACTTTAGAATCAACAATATAAGGTCTGAACTTATCACAAACAAATACAACTGCTAAAAATTATTTTTCAGTAGTAGCATAATTTCTTTGAGCATTGTCTAGGGTCTTACTAGCATAATGGATAACATTTAATTTCTTATCAACTCTTTGCCCTAGAACAGCACCTACAGCATAATCGCTAGCATCACACATAATTTCGAAGGGTAAATTCCAATCAGGTGGCTGAACAATAGGTGCAGAGACTAATGCTTTCATAAGTATTTCAAATGCTTCTACACAATCATCATCAAAGACAAATGGTATATCTTTTTGTAATAAATTAGTCAGAGGCCGATAAATTTTTGAGAAGTCCTTAATGAACCTCCTATAAAATCCGGCATGACCAAGGAAACTTCTTATACCTTTGATGTCCTTGGGACATGGCATCTTTTCAATAGCATCAACCTTGGCTTTATCAACTTCAATACCTCTTTCAGGAACTTTATGCCCCAAGACAATACCTTCATTAACCATAAAGTGGCACTTTTCCCAATTCAAGACAAGATTAGTTTCTTCACATCTCTGCAAAACTCGATCAAGATTGCTCAAGCAATCATCAAAAGAAGATCCATAGACGTAAAAGTCGTCCATGAAAACCTCACAAATCTTTTCACAAAAGTTAGAGAATATAGCCATCATGCATCTTTGAAAGGTAGCAGGTGCATTAAATAAACCAAAAGGCATACGTCTATAAGCAAAAGTACCAAAAGGGCATGTAAAAGTAGTCTTTGATTGTCTTTAGCCGACACAGGTATTTGAGAGAAACCAGAATAACCATCTAGAAAGCAGTAATGTGTATGTTTGCATAATCTTTCTAACATTTGATCGATAAAAGGTAAGGGGTGATGATCTTTCTTAGTAGCCTTATTTAATTTGCGGAAATCAATTACCATCCTATAACCTGTAATAATTCTTTATGGAATCAATTCATCTTTATCATTAGAAACAACCGTAATACCTCCCTTCTTAGGGACACAATGAACAAGACTTACCCATTGACTATCAGCAACGGGATAAATTATGCCTGCCTCCAGAAGCTTTAGTATTTCTTTTCTTACCACTTCTTTCATTTTAGGATTCATACGTCGTTGAGGATCACGAACTGGTTTGGCATCTGCTTCCAAATTTATTTTATGTTGACATAGAGTGGGAATAATGCCCTTAAGATCATCAAGAGTATATCCAATAGCAGCACGGTGCTTCTTCAGAGTTTTCAATAATCTTTCTTCTTCATGCTCTGAAAGGTTAGCACTAATAATAACATGATATATCTTCTTTTCATCAAGATAAGCATATTTAAAAGGGCCATTTGCATTTCTGTCCCTAACTCGAACCACCTACTCATATTTGCCCCTAATTTCAAAGTCTGCTCAAATTTGCCCCTCCGCAGTTAGGCGACCTTATAGAAATGCCCTTCCGTGCCGTTTCCGTTAGGTCAAAGGCCTTTGACCGTCTATGGGACGTTTCTTGGACATTTTGCCCCTGCCTCCATGTGTCACTTACATGTGGGACCCACTTAGGAAAAAATAAAAATAAAAACACTTTCTCTCACCCCTCTCTCTCACTTACATATGGGCCCAGAAAAGGAAAAAGAAAACCTCTCTCCCATATCTCGCTCTAACTTACATGTGGGGCCTAGCAAAAAATAAAGAAAGAAAAAAGCTGTCTCTCTGTCTCCTGACCTCGCGGTCTCTCTCATCTCCGGCGAACTACATGCGATGGCCGGCGGACCAGTCCTCGTGCCGCCACTGGAGCTGGCTCGCCATGCTCCTCCACCAGCTCACCGCGCCCGGTCACCAGCTCGCCGCGCTCCACCGCCCTCTCCCTCTTTCTCTTGCCAAGGAATAGCAAAGCAACCATCGTCGGCGTTGACACGCATGCACGGCCAGCAACAGTGCAGAGCTCCAATAAAATGTCTGATAGTCCGACCGCTCTCCGATTCATCTTCATGTGCAATTAATTGGATTGAAACGCCCCATAGTGACGGATCCTTCCTCGTCTTCCCCAGCTCCGGTGTCACGCCGCCGCCGCTCGATCTCCTCCACCAGTGAGCACTGCCGCCTTACCTCGGGTTCTTGAGTTTTGAAATCTCCTCCTGAACATCCTCCGCCTGCTCCCGATTACCCTCGCCTCCCTTAGCAGCTCTGCCGGCGAGCACCTCCCGTCGCCGCCGCTCAAGCTCGCAACTTCCCATCCTCCCCGGTACCCCACATTCTCTGGCCACCTCAGGCCACTGAAGCTTCTCTCCCGCACCCTCACAAGCCCGATCTTGCAGCCACTCGACTGCTCCGGCGTCCTCCCATACATCACCGTCGTGTCTTCGTGCGCTGGCGCCGGCGTGTTTTTAGTTAGCCTAATCCCAGATTATCCTAAACTATTATTAGTTCTAATTACACTCGTTTTACAAAAGCTGACTAGTGGGTCCAGCCCTCAAATAAATCAGTAAATAACGTTTCAGAAAATAATAGAACAATGACTGACCCATATCAAGTTTTATTTTTCATTTTATTAGTTGGCCCATATGTAAGTGAGAGAGAGGGGGTGAGAGAAAATGTTTTTTCTTTTTCTTTTTTCTCTGAGTGGGCCCCACATGTAAGTGACACATGGAGGCAGGGGCAAAATGTCCAGGAAACGTCCGGTAGACAGTCAAAGGCCTTTGACCTGACGGAAACGGCATGGAAGGGCATTTCTATAAGGGCACCTAACGGCGGAGGGGCATTTTTGAGCAGGCTTTCGAATTAGGGGCAAATGTGAGTAGTGGGTTCGAGTTAGGGACACAGATGTAAAAGACCCTATTTAAAATTATCAGGCAACGGTTTAAGCTCAAACACGGGATCACCCTTAGGTGGAGGGGGATCCCCTAGGATTTCAACAGGCAAATTGTGTTTCGGCATAGGTTCTTGTTTAAAGAATACTTCATCTATTTCCCTTCTTTCATTCATAAATATATCATTCTCATGGTCTAGCAAATATTATTCTAAAGGATCACTAGGAGGTACGGCAATAGAAGCAAGACCAATAATTTCATCCTTACTAGGCAATTCTTCTTCACGGTGTTGTTTACTAAATTTAGAGAAATTAAATTCATGAGTCATATCATCCAAGCCAATAGTAACAACATTCTTTTCGCAGTCTATCCTAGCATTAACTGTGTTCAAGAAGGGTCTATCAAATATAATGGGACAAAAGCTATCTTGTGGGGAACTAAGAACAAGAAAATCAGCAGGATATTTAGTTTCTCACACAAGACTTCAACATCTCTAACAATTCCCATTGGTGAAATAGTATCTCTATTAGCAAATTTAATTGTAACATCAATTCCTTCTAACTCAGCAGGTGCAATTTCATGCTTAATTTCTTCGTATAAAGTATGCGATATAACACTAGCACTAGCACCCATATCACATAAGCCATGATAACAATGATCTCCTATTTTAACAGAAATAACAGGCACGCCTACCACAGGTCTATGTTTATCTTTAGCACAAGGTTTAGCAATTCTAGCAGTTTCACCTTCGAACTGAATAACATGCCCATCAATATTATCAGACAAGAGATCTTTAACAATAGCAATATTAGGTTCTACTTTAACTTGCTCAGGAGGTGTATAAGTTCTAATATTGCTTTTACGAACAATAGTTGAAGTTTTAGCATGATCCTTTATTCTAATAGGGAAAGGTGGTTTCTCAACATAAGAAGTTGGAACAATAGGATCATTATAAGTGACAGTCTCTTCTTCAACTTTAATAGGTGCAGCTACTTTTACTTCTATGGGAGGATGATATTTAAACCACTTCTCCTTAGGGAGATCAACATAAGTAGCAAAAGATTCACAGAAAGAAGCTACTATCTTAGAATCAAGTCCATATTTAGTGCTAAACTTATGGAAAATATCAGTATCCATAAAAGATTTAACACAATCAAACTTAGGTGTCATACCTGACTCCTTACCATTGTCGAGGTCTCAATCTTCAGAGTTGCGTTTAATTCTATCCAATAAATCCCATTTGAATTCAATAGTCTTCATCATAAAAGAGCCAGCACAAGAAGTATCAAGCATGGTGCGATTATTTTCAGAAAGCCGAGCATAAAATTTTTGAAGAATTATTTCTCTTGAGAGCTCATGATTGGGGCATGAATATAACATTGATTTAAGCCTCCCCCAAGCTTGAGCGATGCTTTCTCCTTCGCGAGGCCAAAAATTATATATATAATTGCGATCACGATGAACAAGATGCATAGGGTAATACTTTTGATGAAATTCCAATTTCAATCGTTTGTAATTCCAAGACCTCATATCATCACATAGCCTATACCATATCAATGCGTCTCCCTTCAAAGATAAAGGGAAGACCTTCTTCTTAGCAACATCATCGGGTATACCTGCAAACTTAAATAATCCACAAACTTCATCCACATATATTAGGTGTTCATCAGGATGCTTTGTTCCATCTCCTGTAAAAGGATTAGCTAGCAGTTTTTCTATCATACCCGAAGGATACTCATAAGGAATTTCATTTTCATATTCATTTTCAATAGGTTCAGTAGGTTGAGGAGCAACTCTTTGCTCTACTGGTCGGGGTGAAGATACCCCAAACAAGCCCCTGAGAGGATTACTTTCCATAGTAACAAGTGACAGTAAATTTCAACACACTATATAAATTTTTCCTTACCAAATTCCACCTACCAAAGGCGCTTCACTCCCCGGCGACGTCGCCAGAAAAGAGTCTTGATGACCCACAAGTATAGGGGATCTATTGTAGTCCTTTTGATAAGTAAGAGTGTCGAACCCAACGAGGAGCAGAAGGAAATGATAAGAGGTTTTCAGCAAGGTATTCTCTACAAGTACTGAAATAAGTGGTAACAGATAGTTTCATGATAAGATAATTTGTAACGAGCAACAAGTAACAAAAGTAAATAAAGTGCAGCAAGGTGGCCCAATACTTTTTGTAGCAAAGGACAAGCCTGGACAAACTCTTATATAAGGAAAAGCGCTCTCGAGGACACATGGGAATATCTTCAAGCTAGTTTTCATCACGTTCATATGATTCGCGTTCGGTACTTTGATAATTTGATATGTGGGTGGACCGGTGCTTGGGTGCTGTTCTTACTTGAACAAGCATCCCACTTATGATTAACCTCTATTGCAAGCATCCGCAACTACAACAAAAGTATTAAGGTAAACCTAACCATAGCATGAAACATATGGATCCAAATCAGCCCCTTACGAAGCAACGCATAAACTAGGGTTTAAGCTTCTGTCACTCTAGCAACCCATCATCTACTTATTACTTCCCAATGCCTTCCTCTAGGCCAAAATAATGGTGAAGTGTTATGTAGTCGACGTTCACATAACACCACTAGAGGTTAGACAACATTCATCTCATCAAAATATTGAACGAATACCAAATTCACATGACTACTAATAGCAAGACTTCTCCCTTGTCCTCGGGAACAAACGTAACTACTCACAAAGCATAAACATGTTCATAATCAGAGGGGTATTAATATGTATATAGGATCTGAACATATGATCTTCCACCAATTAAACCAACTAGCATCAACTACAAGGAGTAATTAACACTACTAGCAACCTACTAGCACCAATCCCGAACTTGGAGACAAGAATTGGATACAAGAGATGAACTAGGGTTTTGAGATGAGATGGTGCTGATGAAGATGTTGATGGAGATTGCCCTCTCCCGATGAGAGGAGCGTTGGTGATGATGATGGCGATGATTTCCCCCTCCGGGAGGGAAGTTTCCCCGGCATAACAGCTCTGTCGGAGCTCTAGATTGGATCCGCCAAGGTTCCGCCTTGTGGATGCGGAGTTTCGTCCTGAAAGGTTGCTTCTTATCTTTTTCTCGATGAAAGACTTCATATAGGGGAAGATGGTCATCGGAGAGCCACCAGGGGGGCCACGAGGTAGGGGGCGCGCCCTAGGGGGGCGCCCCCCACCCTCGTGAGCAGGGTGTGGGCCCCCTGGTCTTCATCTTTGGCGAGGATTTTTCATTATTTATTATAACGTATTCCGTGGAGTTTTAGGACTTTTGGAGTTGTGAAGAATAGGTCTCTAATATTTGCTCCTTTTCCAGCCCAGAATTCCAGCTGCCGGCATTCTCCCTCCTTATGTAAACCTTGTAAAATAAGAGAGAATAACCATAAGTATTGTGACATAATGTGAAATAACAGCTCATAATGCAATAAATATCGATATAAAAGCATGATGCAAAATGGACGTATCATTATCCGGCTTGAAGAGCGGAGTGTTGGCAAAGTAATCGGCATAGAGCAGGACGTGGCCTCTCTCCCTGTTGCGGTTCAGGTTGGGAGCACGGCCAGGGACTAACCCCGTGTACCGAGGAAGCTGCCGTTGAATGTGGTCGTGAACGACCAGTGCAGCCACCACGAGATCTTCATCATCCGACGATGAATCATCCGACGAACAAAGGAAGTGATGGAAGAAAAACTCGTCTCCACTGTCCATACCTTTTTGGGAAAAATGTCGAACACCTTGCGGGCGTGGTGGCGAAGAGGCCGTGATGATCACCTCGACGCAGCAGGGATGGTTGCCGGCCGGTTACTGGCCGCTCTGGAGCTCTCGTCGGAAGCTGCCGAGGCCACCGTGGTACGTCGCCGGCGGTCGTCTCCCCTTTGCGACCGGCAAAGACGGTGACGGCCAAACCTCCGATCGACGGCCAAAACTATGGCCAAAGCGCGGGCGTGGTGGCGGCCATGTCAAGACGTGGTTTGGTAGGGACGGCCGGAGGCTGCGCGGTGAGGAGGTGGCCGGAGAATAGCAGCGGCGCCGGCGGCGGGGCGGGACGGGAGAGAGAGGGTGGAAGCGTTGGGAGCAGAGGGACTGCTAGTGTCCCCGACAGGCAGGCCACGGGAGGGACAAGGGCGTGCGTCCAGGCCGTTCGCGCGCATCCGTTTCACCCCAAACCGAGCACAAGTTTAGGCCGGGGATGGATCGAAAACGGACGGAATCCGGACATTTGTCCGTTTGAGGCCGCGCGCTGGGCCCTGCTATTCGTCTGTTTTATCCCAAACGGACACGCGCGGACACGATGAGGTCGCGCGGTGGAGTTGGCCTAAGGCTTCTTTTGGTTTAGAGGAATTTTATAACGATTTTATAAAGTATAATTTTTATAAAAAAATTTCTATAGAATTATTTGGTTTGTAGGAATGAAGTCCTACTATGAAGAAATTCTTCTTATCCTTCATATTTCATAAAAAATAAACATTAATCTAGACTCAATGAAGAAAATCATATGGTGTGAATCAAAGGACATCTTCTTTTCTATTCTTACTCATAGATTTAAGATACAGTTTTGGTAAAGCACATCTAGATGTGCCATAAGTATTGCATATTTAAGTCGACTGCGGGCTGAAGCTGGCTGCACAGCTGAAATTTGGAAGGGGACGTTGGGTGGGAGGTATGCTTGTTTCGGGGACGTAGTGGCGAACCTGTGACAAGTACGATTGGAACTAAAATGAGATGCGCCTTCTCGATCAGAGATCCTGTGATGCTTATTTTTTCTTGCGGACGCGTCATCTCATTGATCCCCTCGCCTAAGAGCATCTCTAGCAGACTCCGTAGGGCCGAACCCGTATAATTTCGTCGAGTATACGGGTTCGGTCCGTTCTGTATCCCGGTTTCCGGGCCCATCTCGTAAAAAGTTTATCTTGGCCCGGAAAAATACCCTCTCCACCGCTATTTATGCGGTTTCATCGCTAGGATACGGGTCAAACCCTATACGCATCCGCAGCCGTTCCGCCGCGATTCCCCTTCCCCCTCCCCCTCCCGCCCCAATTTCTCGCCATTGTCAAGCCTAAAAAGAGCCCTAGCGACCCTTCCCGACCCATGAACGGCTACAGAAGTAGTGGGGATGATGCGGAGGGCCGCTGCCACCGCATCTCCAACGCCGCACGCAAGCAGAGGGAGGGGCGGGAGTTGCTCAACTATGGGAGCCGGCCGCCGCCGATGTTCGAATGGCGCGAGCTTGACAAGTACGAGCGCGAGCTCGCGGTCCGCCGCCGCAGGGAGCTCGTCCGCGGGCGCCTCGAGCTCGCGCCTCACTCCGGTCAAGAGAGAGCCGGAGGAGCTCGGGCCCCTCGCCATCAAGCTCGAGGCCGACACGGACCCACCACGTTGAGGCGTCATCGGCCCTGAAGACTACCTCCCCACGGGGCAGGAGGACCACCTTGAGCGCGCCATAATGGAGCGCTCGGCGAGGGAGGAGGAGGAGGCCACCCCCCCCGCCGCGAGCTCAAGATCGAGGAGATCTTCCTCGAGCAGGGCATCGCAGGCGCACACGTCCAAGAAGGCGGACCTATGCGTCATGAAGGCCGAGCGGGCCAAGGTCTGAATCGACCTCGACTCCGACAAGGACTAAGCTCCTCCGGCTCCTCAACCACGTCGCCGTCGCCGCACTCGTCGATTTTGGTAGCCTACGCTAGGGTAGGTTGCACGTCCCGCAGATCCCTCTATGTAGTACTATGATGTAGTATGATGAACAACTATCTATGATGTAGTATGATGAATGTCGTTGCAAGTTTCTCCTGCGGATATCTTTTTTTCTTCAAATTTTACAGTTTCATATGCGAGGTCTGATCTGCAGCGCACGAATTCGCCCCGCAAATCTGATCTGCAGCAAACTGTAAACGCGTTTTTCAGGTCCGACTTTTATGGGGTCTGCTAGAGATGCTCTAAAAATCGGTAGTGCATCGCCGTTCTTTTAGTTGTCGCAGCAACCCGCCATCGCTCACAGCAACCCGCCATCGCTGTTTTAGGTTTGCAATCTCAGTTGCACGAACATCTTGCTGCCTACAACAAACAGGAGAGCAGGGAGCAATAATTAGTGAAACAATGATAAGCAAGTTCATAAATCATATATGTAGAAAAGTAGGGGTAAAGAGAAAAAGTAATTCATGTTCCTGTAGATTCCTTATTTTCAAATTGTTGCATCATCAACTAGAGCAGCATGACATTTTCTCTACCCACAAGATTCATTTGATGCAAAACTAGAGCAGCATGAAACTTTCAAATTATATTCCAGCTACAAGTTCTTTACAGTTCGACTAAACTGACTGCAGTGAGGACTACAATGAGTAAGCAACACATCTAAGCAAGCACATCCAGAGAGGGGATGGGGGAGAGGATGCTAACCATGTCGGCGCGGAGGGCATCCCCGAACCCCTGCTCCTGCTCGGCCAGCTCGTCGGTCGAACCGCAACCGACAGAATCACTGGAGGGGTTTCTCTCCGGCGCTATCCTTCCCAGCACGACCCCTGCTCCTCCACAAGAGAACACTGAACATTGTACACAAGAAAAGAAATATGAATAAATACACCAGATATAGGAATAAATGCAAGCATGTTGGTAAAAAATAAATTGGCTAATGTTCTCTACTCCAATACTCCAGATAGTCGCAAACACAAGCATGCCATTAGTCCTTCTGTTAGTAGTCACAACAATACATCCTATTCCAATTTTTCCACTAGACAGCAAGATCACGACACATGCAAACAAACATGAAAACATGGAAATAGCATCATCTAAATTTTTATACTCAAATAAACATAGAAATATCAACATAGTATCATCTATATTGATAATCAATGCTCCAAGAAATATGAAAACATGCAATTTAGCACCAGGAAACGTGCAAAAGCTTGTTCAGGCAAAAGATATGATCAAGGCAGCAGGACACTTCATCTGTATTACAATTAAGAACTCCAGCATTTGTACTCTTGTGATCAGCAGAAGCAAGCACTAAATAAATGGAGACATGCATCATCAGGAAAGCAAGATAAGCATCACAACAATGGATTGGAAAGAAGAAAGAAAAATGGACCTTTGGATGTGAAGGTCACCACGCTGGGCGAGACCCTGCCTTGTCGGCCTCGGCCTCCTCGTGGTGGTGGTCGCGCGCGGGGAGCTGGGTTCTGGACCGGGGAAGAAAACTGGGGCGGCCAGTGGCGGAGGACTCTGGTCAGCTCTCCCCTCTGCCGGCCAACACACGGGCAGGCGAGCTCGACGGAGCGTCGCGCATCATACAACCAATGCACACACGTGCCGGCATGGGGTCGTGGTTCGTGGGGGCGATGCGGTTCCTGGGCGTGAGGCGGAGATGCCGAAGCTGTGGGGAGATGCGTTGGGAGAGAGAAAGAAGATATATCGAGACAGAAACGGGATGGAGGAGAGATGTGTCCTTGGGGAGCGCAGACTAGTGGAGTGCGGTGTGTCTCAGGATAAGGGTGGATCGCAGGTTGAAGGTGGAAAACTCGAGGGCTTGTATGCAAAATAGTGTCTACAAATTGATGCATTGCATGGGTGTCTAACTTTCAGTGTCACACACCAAATGAAAGTGGATAACCAAGTACACTAGCTAACTCATGTGAACAATCATAGATTTTTTATATTTAGCTGTTAGTTCAGGCCAATTATCTATGTGCGCAATTCTTTTCTCTTTCTCTATGCGGTAGCCATCAATGAGCAGTTTGAGTAACTGTTAATAGTTCCAACAATCAAGATGACCTTCTTTTTTAATAAATCAAGATGACCAGTTGACAATAGAATAGGAAAGTAATCAGACATGGGCAACTCATTTTCTCTTTCTCTAGGAAGTGAGTGAATTGCAAAAAACCACCACATTTTAAGTTCACATTCGGATTTGCCACCACATTCCTTGGACGCCCCAAAAATCTACCACTTTCCTTGCTAATTTTTTCAATAAATACTAATGATCGATTTGGGATGATTTAATCCAATTTCTGACAAAAAGGGTCCACCTATAAGCGATGTGGTGGCACTAAAAGTCAAAGAAAACGGTGTTGACTGTTAAATTAGACAAATGGCCCACTAGTCAGAAACCCCTCCTTCCCCATGATCCCACGTGGTCCACCTCTCTAGAGCCGCACGTGTGTCCTCGTCGAGATAGCCGACGCATCCCAGCCACCTGTCCTCCCGTGCTCCGCCCTCAACCATCCATCATGTCTTCTCCCTCTGAGCGCCGGCGAGATCCACCGCCCTACGTCCCATCCCGCACAGCCATGTACCGGATCCCGCAGCCACCCTCCTCCCGTGACGAGGTTTGTCCTTCTCCACTCCGGCGTGCTGCGAGCCGATCCCCAACTCCGAGCTCTTCAGCGTGTGGCGGCGCTGCGGTTCCTGATTGAGGCTTGGGTGTCCGCCAAGGAGCAACCACGCATGCTGCAACCGCCGAGCTCTTGGCCCGGGCCACCGCGACAAGGGAAGCCTTTCCTGATGCCGCTGGCGTGGCCGCCGGAGTTGGCTTTCCGAGCCCCTCTGTCCACGCCTATCTCCCCTCCGACGGTAACAGTGCTCACGGGCACAACAACCTCCCTGCAAGGGGTCAATTGTAATCTATTTTTGTTTCTAGGGCAATTTTTGCAAATTTTCAGGGACCCTTTTGTTATTTCAGCTGGTGACTGGTGGACCCTATGTCTAACTTAACGGTCAACAAACAGTGTTGACCGTTTATGCCATGTCAGCGCTTACAGGTGGGCCCTTTTCTATCAGAAATTGAATTAAATCATCCCAAATCAATCATTAGTGTTTATTGAGAAAATTAGCAAGGATACTGGTAGATTTTTGGGCCCCCCAAGGAATGTGGTGGCAGACCCGGATGTGAACTTAAGTCTTCTTTGATTCAAAGGAATTTTATAGGATTTATGAAGGATTGAAATCCTTGGGATTTTTTTTCTATATTGGTGCTTTGTTTCATAGGATTGGATCCTATAGGAATTTGTCCTATGGAATCTTTTGTACTACATTTCATAGGAAATTTAACATCCACTCCAACCTCTTTTTACAATTCCTTTGTTTTCCCCGTGGCATCAAACAATCATTGCTAATTCTATAGGATTCAAATGAGAATGCCACTCCAACCCTACACTTTTCCTATTCCTATGTTTTCAAAATCCTACGAATGAAAGAGGCCCTTAAAATGTGGTGGTTTTTTGCAATTCACTCCTAGGAAGTAGCAACAAGCGATCGATTTGGCTAAATTACGAGTTCCAACAATCAATGTGGCTGGGTAATTAGATTAGGAACATAATCAGATTAAAATAGGTTAGAAGTTGTACAAGTACGCACGCACGGGCGCGTATATATGGAGACGGGTCCTCTGACGTACGGCGCCTTGACGTTGGGTCACTGACATATGGGTCCAAGTTCACATGTCAGTGGGCGAACGACACGTCACATGAGCCGCGTCATGTATATATAGGCACATCAAGACTATATATCTTTGCGTCAAAAGAAGTAGAAAAGTAATGACACGTTACATAGGAAAGTATGCCTGTGTTGCTGGTCATGAAGGTGTGTGTGAAGGGAGTCGGATGAGGAGAATATGCTGGCGAGGGCCGCATGTGGATGATGATGCTAGACCGGGAGAGCATTGTTATGTTGATCTTCAATGGCAAGTGTCTTGTGTCATGTCCGAGCTCAACTACATTGGAACATATTGCAATCAGATGAACACAGTAACCACTAGCAACGTGGGTGAGAAAGAGTATAAATTGTGACACAAGTGAGACGCCATGCTGAAATATGGGATGTAAATGATAGAGCATCTTGAGCAATGCTTTTTATAATAAAAATATATGGTATTTTTTCTTGTATTACAACGCACGACATATGTGCTAGTCCATACTAAACAAGAAACGGTGTTTGGTTTGGTGGATGGAGTCCCAGCGCTTCTAATTTTAACCTCAGTTTTTTGTCATTTGAAAGAAACTTAGAAACAACGTTGACCTTTTGGGAAAAAAATAACACTACAAATAATTCTAACTCGGACTGTAATAAAAATCTTAAAGAAAAGACGAGAACAAAAAGAAATTAGAAAACACGCCGCCTTATCTCGACAACATACGAGTATGGGCGCTTATAGGCGCCGACGCACCGGCCGAAAGTTTCGGCCGGTTTAGCCCAGGCCGTTGGATGTGGGCCGCGCAGCAGTTGAATCCAGGCAAAAAAAAAAAACTGATCGCCCCTAGCTTCTTCTTTCTCGGGCAGTTCGGGCTGGATCCGCATGTCCCGCTCGGGGACCGCGGTGCCGCGCCTCCTGTCCCCTCCGGTGGTCGTCCCCGTCGCTAATCCCCACCCTCGCCGGTCTTTCTCGTCGCTCGCCGCACCCCGCCCTCGCCGGCCGTTCTCATTGCCGATCCCAATGCAACAACTCCACCTGCGTTGCAGCTCTGACGGCAAACGGTTGCAGCTCAGCCGCCGCCCCTCGCCATTGATGCTCGCTGCAGGAAATTATGTCGACGGCGGCCGCCGGACAATCAACACCATTTTGAATGGATGTAGCAAAAAAATTCACCGGTAGTAGCAAAAATAAACTACGGGTGCAACAAAAAATCAAATCCCGCCGCTGTCTTCGTGAGGTCGCAACTCCGCCTTACATGGATGTAGCAAAAAACTTCAGCGGTAGTAGCAAAGTTCTACTACGGTTGCAGCAAAATCATCGTTGTCATCGTCGCGAGGTCGCAGCTCCGCCTGATGGTTGTAGCAAAAAACTTCGCCAGTAGTAACAAAATCCAACTATGGTTGCAGCTTTCCCTTGCTGTGCGGTTCCATTGAAGCTTTTCTGTCTATAGTTGAAGCTTTTTTCAACAGCTGTTGAAGCTGTTCTAAGTGACGGTTGCAACACTTGTATACGCAGATGCATCCAGCCATGGCGGCCGGCGAGGGAGCGCCTGGCCGCCGGCGATGGAGGTCGTGGTCGTCCAATGACAGCCCGGGGGAGGGGGGAGGGGAGGGGATGCGCCCGCGTGAAGGCTGGAGGTAGGGATGGATCTGACCATGACGGCCGGCGAGGGAAGCCTGGCCGCCGGCGATGGAGACCGTGGTGACCCAGTTACAGTCCGGGAGGAGGGGAAGGGAGAAGATCCACGTCCGTGAAGGCAGTAGGTGAGGGATGGAGCGCATAGAGAAGAAGGCGGATCGCACGGGGCCACTATGTACTGAGTGTTGGCTAGCGTGGCGTGCAAGCCGGCCGAAGCTTCGGTCGGCCCACCGTTGCCAAATGATTCCCTAGGAGTATTGGTGTTGGAACCTGGGGCAGCGACAGCAATCTCTCCTCTGTGCTATCGGCCTCAAATGTCAAATCCGACTCAAAATCTCATTTCCACGAGGAAAGAAAAAGGCCCTGGCTTTATAATCTCTACTAGATCATTGTTGGCGCGCGTTGCTGCGCCCACCTGTTTTGGCTCTTAGTAATTAGGCATATAAAATAACTTATGTAAATTTACATGCAATTTCCTTAAGTATTTTGCTTTCTTGTAACTTATGCTTGTCTTTATTTAAAAAAGTTGCTATCTAATTAGAGAAGAAGTTGAGTGGTATGCAAGAAAGTAGTGTCACACACGTTGCTACGCCCATCTATTGTCAATATGACTAATTTATTTAATTAAAACCATTTAAATTTAGTTGCCTTTTTCTGACGAATAATAATATCATCCACTGGCACTTTTTGAAAAATTAAACATAGTTTCCATATGGTATGTGTATATTTCACATAAATCCACAAAAAATGGCACTGATGTAATAGCACAAAGGTAATCGTGCTTGTTTTAAATTTTACGATGTTAGCAGGATATACTGAGATAGTTTATATAAAATTGGTTTAGAATATACCACCACTGTATGTAATCTCCTAAATTGAGTGAAAGAAAATTAACTCTCTGTCCATTGCCGAGAACCATACTTGACTTAGATTGTCTTCGCCAAGCGGTGAAGACAGATTTTCAGTAGTAGTGCCCATATGTAAGTAGCAAAGTAATCTTCACAGCTCACAAAGACCTATTGTATTGCAAGTACTTAGCTTCACATCCAGCGAGGATCTTACCGTCAACAAACATAACTTGATGCTTCGATGCGAGAATAAGTATATTGTTCTATATCCATGGACACTGGGTATGCACGAGGGTACACGAAGATGTCCCTAACTAAACCGCTTCTAACCATTTTTTGTGCCCAATTGGTTCAAGGTTTTTCTTTTTTGTTGGGTATTTATTTAGACGTAAGTTTCCACCCAGACTGGACTAATTGCTTCAGCTGCTATTTTCAAACCTTGTTGCAATGCAGGGAGAATCTTGTCATGGTGGCGACTCTATTTCCTGTGAAAAAATCCACCCCAGTTTAATTGTTCTGGTTTAGATTACTTGGCAGTTGCATAGTTGATGTTGAGGGAAAAAAGAAGACGCCCCTGCATCATAACACATGTTGTGTGTGCGTGTTCAGTTTTGTGCTTGCATTAGGAATGTGCAGAGTTATACCTATCGGCAAACTAATTGTTAATCTGGACGGGTTTTGGTAACCAGAAATATATGTGTCAAACTGGATCCAACAGAAACTCTAAATCCTATTTCATGATAGTCTTCATGTTCTGAAAGCCCCTACCAGAGAATAACAATTGTTGAAAACAAAAACATATATGGTTATATATATGAAAATGTGCTATAGAAAATGCACATGAGAGAATGAAACCTGATTGTTCCACAACACATAGTTTTCATGTTTTCCTTGGATCAATCATGTCCAACAACACATAGTTTTTATCTCGCCCTTGGCTCAATCAAATATAGTAAGAATGGAGGAGTTGATAGCAGATTGCTCACTGCTAATTGTTTTTTTTTCATCAGTACATGAATGTCAGGATGGAAACGAGGGGGGAGGCATAAGAGTACACATACAGATTCTAACCTGGGCATTAGCCATTGGAGATTGAAAACTATAGGACTCCTTCTGCCAATCGAGCAGAACAAGTCGCCAATCCATACACTGACACCACCTGCGTCAAATTGGGAAGAAAAATATAACAACAATTCAGAATACATGGTTTATTGGGTGAAAGAGATAAGTTTGCAACCCCTGTCTGTCTTAGAACATCCAATTTGTGTACATAATCTCAAGCTTGTAGCAGTAAGTCATGCCGAACTCGGTGGAATAACGAGAATCAGAGAATTGGGGGCAGAAGATTTCCTAAATTCCATGGAGAAAGAAGGGAGACTGGTAGAACGCACAAGATGGAGTGGCGCCGGAGCGTCAACCATTGCTGCCGGAGAGGCAGAGACTATCTTGGAATTAAGGAACCAAGGAAGATGAGTGGGCGTACGAACAGTCGGATGACACACAACAGAGACTATATGGACGCGTGTGGAGCGAGTAAGAACACAGAGCGACATGGTATCTGACTTGAAATAATCAGCTCGGTCAGTTAGCGCATTCTATCAATTGCCATTAAAGTCCTGTAGCAACGGTAATTCATTTTTTCGATCGCGAGCGAGTGGACTCCAATCGACTGGAGATGATTCGCTGCCTCATTTAGCATGCCCAGGGCATTGCCCAACGAGTCCATCTTGTCGCTCACTTCACATGGACCTCGTCGTCCTCTCGCTCTTCCCACCCAGTAGCATCGCACGACCGGCAAGGGCCAGGTCGCTGGTCGCTCGCCCTGCGAAGCCTGCGGCTGCGGCCGTGGGCTGAGCCTGTGTTGATGCGTGCCCTTTTTTCCATGTGCAAAGCAACGCTAAGAAGGGATGACATACAACACTTAAAAAGCCCAGTCGGCCCAAATTAACAGAAGATCTACGAATTTGTTATGGGAGCAGCAGCCCAGTCCGTGTAGCACTTTCTGGTATGCAATCGAAAGCCCAGGCGGGACTGCCAAAAAATCAAAGGCCAGAAATGCACACAATTCCATATCCAACGGTCAAAAATGTTGATGGCATGAGAAGGCTGGAATAGTGCTCGGTTGTAATGTCTTTAAATATCTAGATCTAGACTAGAAGACGCCGGTTGCTCCTCCCCCAATCCCAATTCCAGAGCTAGGGTTCGTCTACTGTCTGTCTCCCAATCTCGCGGCGTGGTGAGTGGGGGCGAGCCGCGGGATCAGATCAAGCGACCAATGGCCGGTGAGGAGGGTTGGAGCATCACCGGAAGCATGGCGGCAAGGATGCGTCGGCCGCCGGCGAGGAGAAGCGCCAGCTGAAGCCGTGCAACACCGAAAGGAAAAGGAAGGCAGAGACAGAGGAGGAGAAGCTGCGCGCCGCCAAAAGGAGAGCTTTTTACGCCAAATCAGGTCCAAGCAAAAAAAATGACGCGGCTGCCGCGGGAGGAGGTGGCTTCGATCCTTTCCAGTCGGATCCATCCCGATCGTGCCCCTTCTTTCTTCAAGGCACTGAAGCTCCAAAACCCCGACCTGATTCCTTCTCCGGAAGAGGAGATGGACAAGCTGAAGGTGAAGCGGTATGCTAATGCGCGCGGGTACTACGAGGCTGTAGAGGAATTCATCAAATTTCAGGCCTGGGTAAGAAGTGAGTACGCCAAGAATGGCTACGTCGAGATCGATGAGGACTACCTCGCTCACAGGTCCGAGATCCAAGCATGTAGCGACAGAGCACGGGATGCTGCATTCAGAGCAATCGGCTTTTCTCATGAAGCCGAAGAGCTCAAGAATCAGTTTAGGAGGAGGCAGTGAATCCATGTATCCGCAATCACAAGTTTTAAGTTTAGACATATGTCAGCGTTGTGATCCATGTCAAGCTGTGATAAGCTAAGCACCGATGAACGCTTTGTGTAACCATTCACTATGTTATATCCATCAGTTTCCCATGAGGATACGGTTCTCTTCTTACATTGCAGAAATGTGTGTTTGCCTGCAGCTGCCAAGATTCAGTCTTTAGTTATATTTCTCAAGTGTCATTTCATTGTTTCCAACACGGATTTTCACTTCAAGTCGATGTTTTCTGATGGAATGAACTTATACAGAGTTTTTTTTTTGAGCCGTGATCAGAAGCAAGAATGTATATTCTAATGCTCTGCAATTTTACAACTTGGCATGAATGGTGAGTTATCTCAAAAACAAAGAATGCTTTGGTGGGGGCGTCTTGCCACTTTTTTTTTTCGAGGGTACGTCAAAGGCGTACCTTAGCTTTATAGAAGAGAAGAAAGTTATGTACAAGAGAGGTTACATGGTAGGCGGATAACCAGCAATGCCTCCACCACACCCTCCACACATCCAAACTCTACACTACTACTCACACCACGTAGATACTCCAGTGGCTCCTGCCCTAGCCCAGAGTTGTAACTCTTGCCAAATAAGTTCTACAGTTCCACCAACGTTCCTTAGGTCAGCTCTCCCAAAGACCCTCCCATTGCGTTGCTTCCATATGTTCCAGCAGATCGAGGTTACCACCGAATCAAAACCCTTCCTCTGCCTTTTCGGGATGTGTTTCCTCGTGGTGATCCACCAATCGCCCTTGCTTGCCTGGGCTCTAGATGAGCTCCTACTTTTTATTCCCCATCTCCAGGTTATGAATCATCTTCCCCTATCTAGGATTCTTTTTTGTGCCTTCACTCTTCTTTCATGCCAGATGCCATGTTCTTTTACTTATCTTTCAACCTAGATCAAATTCGCAGCATCTTCTACTAATAACCAGCCTCAACAGCAGCCTTGTCAGGTTATTTCTTGCCGTACAAAAACCGATCTTTCAGTTGTTCTACATTTATTGGTAAAACAGCATGGTCAATCCGATTATAAAGAACCTGCTGCAGAACGACTTTGGTATAATTGATCGATAGCGCCTCTATATTTTTACAGACGTACTTGGGAAAATGCCTTTTGAGACTGAGCTTTTGTCAGGTTATATAAGTACCTAACGCTTTTTTTTACCATTTTAAGTATGTGTTGCAAAAGAGAGCAAAGGAAATCTGCAACTTGATTCTCTCAGGTGCTACATTTTCTGCTAACAACCAGCCTGAACAACACCCTACTCCGGTTTATTCTTGCCCTAGAAAGCATCAGTTTTCAGTTGTTCTCCATTGGTTCATAAAGACTACATGGTCACTTTACTTTACAAACACCTTGCTCCAGCTTTGCTTTAATTGATTGATACATACTTACGACATGCTCTTGAGTGTCGGCTTCTGTCAGGTTATTTGTTCTCCTGTTTGCTTACCTGTAACCTATGTCCTTATCTCAAGCATTCTTTTAAGGCTATGCACCAATTGTTTGATTGCTGTTATATAAGGCAGACGTATTAAATGGTTACCAAGCTCATCTATTAGCATGACTATTTGGCTACGTGAAATACCTTTTATTGTGATTCTAATGAAGAAATTTGTAAAATCATTTGGCTGTTCTTCACGTGTCCTAAGTTTCTCATTCATGTCATGTCACTGAAAATTGCAGGGTACTCCACCAGTCATTAAGATCCCTTAATATTTTGGTAAAATACTCGGGGCTACCAGATGCCGAGGCTCCTTCGGTTCAAAGGAAAAGTAAGGAAACACAAACGAAAACGAAATTTTCCTTTGGTAGCACCATCCAGGCCTTTGGTTGAAAGGAATGTAGAAAGGTAAAATGGAGGACATTTTCCTTTGCTCTTAGTTTCTGAGGAAAAGTGTAGAAATTTTACAATCCACTTGGACCGGCTTTTCAAATTCCTATGCACGAATGTTATAATAACATGCTAATTATTCCTTTCCATGTGGTTTGACTTTGATTTGAATCAGTTTATTAGGATTCCGGTGTTTTTTCTTTTCATGTGAAGCAAACATCCAAGTTTGCAAAATTCCTATGTTTTCTAATCCTCTGTTTTACACATGCATTTCTCTTCGATTCCTGCATTTTTTCCTTTCTTGCGTTTTTAGTGTCCTACCAAAGGAGGCCTGAGCATTCATTCAAAACAGGCAACAGGGTGTGCACGACCGCCTGAGCTTGGGCTTGGGGGCTCCTCCAAGCAACATCACACGCTTGGGCATTCGAGCATTACTTGTGGAGCGAGACAGAGTACAACCAATTGGCCAGTTGCTGGTTAACGTGTACTCCCTAACAAACGCTCTTACATTCTACAGAGGGAGTACTAGCTTAAACTGTTTTTTTTTGCGGAGTTGCTTAAATTGTTGTTGCATTTGCCTACTCAAGTTGGTGTTTACCTTTTCTGAAGTGTCATTTCATTGTTTCCACCACGGGTTAAGGAGCGCACACTTTTATCATCTACTCCCTTCGTTTCTAAATATTTGGCTTTCTAGAGATTTCAACAAGTGACCACATACGGAGCAAAATGAGTGAATCTACACTCTAAAATATGTCTAGATACATCCGTATGTGGTAGTTCATTTGAAATATTTAAAAAGACAAATATTTAGAAACGGAGGGAGTAATATAAACTGGAAGGTATCGAATATCAAATCTGAGGCACTCTGGATAACAGTATGTGATATGGATATGCAACAACTGCATAAGGGAATATTCAGACATAAAGGGGGGCAATCTTTAACCATAGTATCCTATATGGCAACCAAGAGTGAGGGGAGCACCGGTGAGGTACTCTGATAACCCACAAGTATAGGGGATCAATTGTAGCCTTTTTCGATAAGTAAGAATGTCGAACCCAACGAGGAGCTAAAGGTAGAACAAATATTCTCTCAAGTTCTATCGACCACCGATACAACTCTACGCACGCTTAACGTTCGCTTTACCTAGAACAAGTATGAAACTAGAAGTACTTTGTAGGTGTTGTTGGATAGGTTTGCAAGATAATAAAGAGCGCATAAATAAAAAGTAGGGGCTGTTTAGATGAAGACACAACTAAGTTAGTTTTAGTAGAGAGCTTGTTGTTGTCACACAAGAAAGTTATTTGTTCCTAGGCAATCGATAACTAGACCGGTAATCATTATTGCAATTTTATTTGAGGAAGAGGCATAAGCTAACACTTTCTCTTCTTGAATCATATGCACTTATGATTGGAACTCTAGCAAGTATCTGCAACTACTAAAGATCATTAAGGTAAAACCCAACCATATCATTAAAGTATCAAGTCCTCTTTATTCCCATACGCAAACAACCTACTTACTCGGGTATGTGCTTCTGTCACTCACGCCACCCACCATAAGAAAATCATGAACATATTGCAAACCCTACAGCGGGGATCCCTCACGCTTGCGCTACACGGAGAGCACCATATGACAACACCAATAATAAAACATGCAACTCAAACCAATCACGATCATCAATTAACCCGTAGGACAAAACGGATCTACTCAAACATCATAGGATAGCCATACATCATTGGGAAATAATATATAGCGTTGAGCACCATGTTTAAGTAGAGATTACAGCGGGTAAAAGAGGGGTTACACCACTGCATAGAGGGGGGAAGAGTTGGTGATGACGGCGGTGAAGTTGTTGGTGTAGATTGTTGTCGCGATGATGGCCCCGGCGGCGTTCCGGTGCCACCGGGAGAGAGGGGGAGAGAGCCCCCCTTCTTCTTCTTCTTCCTTGACCTTCTCCCTAGATGGGAGAAGGGTTTCCCTCTGGTCCTTGGTCTCCATGGCATGGGAGGGGCGAGAGCCCCTCCGAGATTGGATCTGTCTCTCTCTGTTTCTGCGCTCCCAGATCTGGCCTTTCACCGTTTCTTATATTCCTGGAGATCCGTAACTCCGATTGGATTGAAATTTGAACACGATTTTTATCCGGATATTAGCTTTGTTGCGGAGAAAGAAGGGCACCAACCGCCTTACGGGGTGTCCACGAGGGTCAGGGGCGCACCCCCTACCTCATGGCCCCCTCGGGCATCGTCTCGCGTTGATTCCACTTCCCAAAAATTCACATATATTCCAAAAAAATCCCCGTCAGTTTTTATCCCGTTTGGACTCCGTTTGATATGTGTTTTCTATGAAACAAAAAACATGTAACAAACAGGAACTGGCACTGGGCACTGGATCAATATGTTAGTCCCAAAAATAGTATAAAAAGTTGCCAAAAGTATATGAAAGTTGTAGAATATTGGCATGGAACAATCAAAAATTATAGATACGATGGAGACGTATCATACTCCGGTTCGACCGGCGCCATATAGCGGCGGCCACGGTGGTTCAACTTGTGCTGGAGTCGCAGGTGGTGGTGCGAACCGATGGCGGCGGCGGTGCTGCTCCTTGGGGCCGAGGGCTGTGGTTGGACTGGGCTGCGGTCGGCTGGCTCTCCCCTCGGAGGGAGTAACAGCGTGGTGGAGGTTGTGGCAGTGCGGACCAGGGGCTGCTTCGGGAGGCCTGCGGTGGCGGCTTCCGGGGCGACCATCGGTTGCGCGAGACGAGGATCGGCTTGGGCCACGGTCGAGGCCGTCTTTGTGCTCTTGGGCAGGAGTGGCTGCGGCGTGGTGGTGGAGGCACCGGCCTGGCATGGTCAGGTGGTGGAGGCGCCGGCCTAGCGTTGTCGGGTGGTGGTGACAATCTTCAACCGCGGGCATGTGGTGGTTGGTGCTGCGGCCCTCAATGATGGTGCAGAGGGGGCGGAGCGAGTTGCGGGGAGCCGACGGAGTTGGAGCTGGGTGCTTGACAGCCGGAGGTACCGGCTACCACCGGGTGGCCGGAGGTGTTGGCTGTCATGGGGGCCCCCCTGTCTGGATCTGGAGTTGCTGAATCTGATGGCGCGACCCCCTCCTCTCCGGGTAGCACGTGCTGACAGTTGGTCGGTGATGTAGGCTAGCTGCCGAGGCAGGGGTTGGACTTGGTCCCCCTACCAGGGGCTGGTTGTTCTTCCATGATGGCTTTGAGCTCTCTTTGTCCAGGTCGAGGCGGAGGCCTGTGGATTGCTTGGAGAGGCGGCCACGTGTTTTGGCGTCGGTGTTGAGTTGTCAGAGGACACCGGGGCGGCAGCCCTAGATGGTGGGCTCTACGGTAGGCTTTCCGGCAGGCTTCGTGGTGGTGGTAGTGCCTGCACCTCTTGGCCGTGTGGATGGCAAGGGTGTAGGGACAGGAGGATCTGGCATACTCTGGTGCTGCCCGGATCTAGTAGGGTTGGCCTGCATCTCGCTGTGGTGTTGACCGAGGACGCCTCCTGGTGGTATTGGTGAGTTCCTGAGCGAAAGCTTTGCGCTTGGCGTCGGCAACGGCGATGCACATGGGTGCCGTTCCCTTCTTGGAGGCGTAGTCGTGGGTTTCGTTCATGCTCCACGGCTCCGAGTGAAAACCCTTGTCCGTTCTCAGACTCGGCAATGGCGACTTGTGGCTCCGTCACCCTCCTGGGGGCGTTGTCGTGGAGTTGTGTCGTCGTCGGCCAGTCCTAGGCGAGGTGGTAGGCTAGCTATAGGTTTCTTGTTGTATATTTCGATCCATTGTGTAAGAGAGTCTTCTCTCCATCATGTATTGTCCGGTCATGTATTGTTTGGTGTTGTTGCTTTATATATAAAGCAGGGCGAAATCCTATTTCAAGAGAAAATAAAATATGCCTACGATGTATGATACAACAGTCAGTTTTTCTAACAAAAGAGCATCTCCAATAGACGGTCCAAATATAAAAATACCTAACTTTTGGACCGTCTGGGGCAAAAAATGCTGCTTCAACAGATGGTCCATATGTAAACAAAATTGGACCGCGGCCTCCCGGTGATGTAAAATTGAAAACTTTGTGATATAAATTTACATCACGAGATGCAACTGATGTAAAACCGCGACCGCCTGCCAAATGCCCAACCGCCACTTCATTCCGCTTCCACCTGGCGACCGCCCGCCCGCGACCGAGCACCAGCCGCCGAAAGTCGCTGCCGCCACCGGCCAAGTCGATGTCGCCGTCGCTGCCACCGTCCCACATCGCTGCCGCCTCCCTAGCCCTCGTCGCCTCCCCTACCGGAGGGCGTCTTGCAGCCGCCCCGGCACCGCCGCTTCGGGAAGCAGCTGTGGCTGGACTCGTCGACTCCGGCGGTCCACCTTGTTCCCTTCTCCTCTGTGCCGCTGGCGCCCTCCGCGGCCCTAGCCCTTGCCGCCTCCCTCGCCGGAGGGCGTCAAGTAGCCGCCCCGGTGCCGCCATTTCAAGAAGCAGTCGTGGCTGGATTCGCCGACTCTGGCGGTCCGTCGTGCTCCCTTCTGCTCTACGTCGCTGTGCTCCCTTCCCCTCTGCGCTGCCGTCTGCAGCAGTTCTCCTCTACGCCATCGTCTGCAGCAGGAAGCAATCGAATAGCCGGCCATCTTCTTCCACCCTGCGCATAAGGTGTTCTACGAAATTCCACAAGGTAAAAAGACGACGAAACTTGATGATTTTAATTGGGATAGGATAATATGTTTGACGGTGGTTGTTTGCATTGTAGATGAGCTCGGTTGACTCCTCATTCGTGGATGATTCATCGTCAGACGGGGAATTTGATTTGCCTGAAGAAGAGGACATTGCTATGCTTGTGGCCATGCACAAGGGGAAGAAGCCGAAGCACGGTGGTTCCATCTATGGTCGTGCGTTCATTCAGAGAGAACGGATTGATGCACACAAATGGTTGATGCTCAACTACTTTGGATCACTACCTGTTTTACCGGATAATTACTTTCAACACCGTTTCAGAATGTCGAAAGACTTGTTCATCCACATTTGCAATTCCGTGAAGCAGCACAATCCATCCTTCGAGCAGAGAAGGAACTATGCTGGGTTGCTTGACCATAGCATTGAACAGAAGGTCACTACCGCTTTGCGCATGATGGCATATGGTGTTCCGGCAGATTACATTGATGACAACTTGGTGATGGCAGAGAGCACTTCTATCTTCTTTGTCAAGCAATTTGCAATGACTATGGTAGAAGTATTTGGTCCATAGTACTTGAGAGCACCCAATGCTCAGGACACTCAGAGGCTTTTGGAGATGAACAAAGCTCGAGGGTTTTCAGGTATGCTCGGGTCTGTGGATTGCATGCATTGGAAATGGAAGAACTTCCCAAAAGCATGGCATAGACAATTCAAGGGTCGTGGGAAGGATGCCACTATCATTCTCGAGGCACTTGCCGATTATGAAACATGGATTTGGCATGCATATTTTGGGATGCCTGGATCTTGCAACGACATCAACGTGCTCAACCGGTCACCTCTGTTTGCCAAGTTAGCAAATGGAGAAGCACCACCAGTGACCTTCGAAGCAGATGGTCGCACATACAACTATGGGTACTTGTTGGGGAACGCAGTAATTTCAAAAAAATTCCTACGCACATGCAAGATCATGGTGATGCATAGCAACGAGAGGGGAGAGTGTTGTCTATGTACCCTCGTAGATCGTAAGCGGAAGCGTTATGACAACGTGGTTGATGTAGTCGTACGTCTTCACGATCGACCGATCCTAGTACCGAAAGTACGGAACCTTCGCGATCTGCACACGTTCGGCTCGGTGATGTCCCACGAACTCACAATCCAGCAGAGTGTCGAGGGAGAGCTTCGTCACCACGACGGCGTGATGACGGTGATGATGATGCTACCGGAACAGGGCTTTGCCTAAGCACCGTGACGATATGACCGAGGTGGATTATGGTAGAGGGGGGCACCGCACACGGCTAAGGGATCAATGATCAACTTGTGTGTCTATGGGGTGCCCCTGGCCACGTATATAAATGATGGAGGGAGGAGGAGGCCGGCCCTCATAGGGCGTGCCCAAGTGTGGAGTCCTACTAGGACTCCCTAGTCCTAGTAGGATTCCACCTCCCACATGGAATAGGAAAAAGGGAAGGGAGAAGGAGAAGGAAGGAAGGGGGCGCCCCCTTTCCCAAGTCCAATTCGGATCAGTCCATGGGGAAGGGGCGCGACCACCCTTGATGCCTTTCTCTCCTTTCCCGTATGGCCCATTAAGGCCCAATACGAATTCTCGTAACTCTCCGGTACTCCGAAAATTACCCGAATCACTCGGAACATTTTCGATGTCCGAATATAGCCTTCCAATATATCGATCTTTACGTCTCAACCATTTCGAGACTCCTCGTCATGTCCCTGATCTCATCCGGGACTCTGAACAAACTTCGGTCATCAAATCACATAACTCATAATACAAATCGTCATCAAACGTTAAGCGTGCAGACCCTACGGGTTCGAGAACTATGTAGACATGACCGAGACACATTCGGTCAATAACCAATAGCGGAACCTGGATGCTCATATTGGCTCCTACATATTCTATGAAGATCTTTATCGGTCAAACCGCATAACAACATACGTCATCAGTATGTTACTTGCCTGAGATTCGATCGTCGGTATCTCAATACCTAGTTCAACCTCGTTACCAGCAAGTCTCTTTACTCATTCCGTAATGCAACATCCTGTAACTAACTCATTAGTCACATTGCTTGCAAGGCTTATAGTGATGTGCATTTCCGAGATGGCCCAGAGATACCTCTCCGATACATGGAGTGACAAATCCTAATCTCAATCTATGCCAACCCAACAAACACCATCGGAGACACCTGTAGAGCACCTTTATAATCACCCAGTTACCTTGTGACATTTGGTAACACACAAAGTGTTCCTCTGGTATTCGGGAGTTGCATAATCTCATAGTCATAGGAACATGTATAAGTCGTGAAGAAAGCAGTACCAATAAAACTGAACGATCATTATGCTAAGCTAACGGATGGGTCTTGTCCATCACATCATTCTCTAATGATGTGATCCCATTCATCAAATGACAACACATGTCCATGGCTAGGAAACTTAACCATCTTTGATTAACGAGCTAGTCAAGTAGAGGCATACTAGGGACACTCTGTTTGTCTATGTATTCACATATGTACTAAGTTTCCGGTCAATACAATTCTAGCATGAATAATAAACATTTATCATGATATAAGGAAATATAAATAACAACTTTATTATTGCCTCTAGGGCATATTTCCTTCAGTACTATCTTGTAGGTGGGATCTACCCAAGGTGGAGTACATTTGTTAAGAAAGAACTCATCTTTCACAATGCACAAGCGACTGCTAGAAAAGATGTTGAGAGGGCTTTCGGGATTTTGCAATGTCAATTTGCTATTGTGCGAGGACCATCTAGATTCTGGGATCAAAAGATCCTTTGGTACATCATGACTGCTGATGCGTCTCCAATGTATCTATAATTTTTTATTGTTCCATGCTATTATATTATCAATCTTGGATGTTTTATAATCATTTTATAGTCATTTTATATCATTTTTGGTACTAACCTATTGACACAGTGCCAAGTGCCACTTGTTGTTTTCTGCACGTTTTTACATCACAGGAAATCAATACCAAATGGGGTCCAAATGCAACGAAACTTTACAGAGATTTTTTCAAGGTTGCGCCTGGGGGACGCTCCGCGCAGAGCACAACCCACCAGAGCGCGCCAGGAGGCCCAAGCGCGCCCTGGTGGGTTGTGCCCACCTTGGGTGCCCCCTGGACCACCTCTTTGCTCTATAAATACCCCAATATTCCTGAAACCCTAGAGGAGTCGACGAAAATCAATTCCAGCCGCCGCAGAGTCCAGAACCACCAGATCCAATCTAGACACCATCACAGATGGGGTTCACCACCCCATTGGTGCCTCTCTGATGATGCGTGAGTAGTTCTTTGTAGACCTTCGGGGCCATAGTTAGTAGCCAGTTGGCTTCCTCTCTCTCGCTGAATTCTCAATACAATGGTCTCTTGGAGATTGTACATATTTAGAGAGCAATTTTTATTGCTTGCACCGATGACAACTTACTTGAAGGATCTTACTCAATCTATAGGTAGGTATGGTGGACTCTCATGGCAAAACTGGGTTTAGGGATGTTTGGAGGCACAAGTAGTATCTCTACTTAGTGCAAAGAGTTTGGCTAGCATGAGAGGGAAAGGCAAGCTCAACATGTTGGATGATCCAAAACAATATAACTTCTATTCGGATATAAGAAAACATAACTCGATTACATAGAGGGAACAAAGAAAAACTCAAAGCTAGATCATACTAATAACCTTTATTCTAGTAGATCAAGATATAACCAAAAGGAACGAACTAAGAAAAACGATAAAGATAAAGATGTGATGGTGATACGATACCGGGGCACTCCCCCAAGCTTGGCAGTTGCCAAGGGGAGTGCCTATACCCATGTACTTATGTTTCTTTCCTCGGAGGTGGTGATGATGGAGTTGTTGATGAAGTCGTGTCACACATCGAGCGTAGGAGATTCCCCAATTTACGAATAATGCCCTTGAGTGCGGTGATGTATTCTTGCAACAGAATATTTTCACGAGTGAGATACTTGTTTTGCACACGAACTATTTCAATGAGCTTGAAAGCTTCAATTTCAGTAGGAGTAAGATGATCGTAGTGAGGTTGAAGGATGTCTTCTTCTTCTGGTGTCAGAACTTGATCTTCCGTGGCCTTCTTGATCTTATCATCCTCGTTGATTTTTCCCGAGTTCTTCTCGCTTCATCTCTATCTTCATCAGCCACGCATCATCGCCCGCATTGTTGGAGGAGCGGGACGACATGATGCCTGGCCTTGAAAACTCTCGCAGAAAACAGCTCAAAACAAAAACAGGAGATATTTGCGTGGTACGGTGGTCTAAACCTTTGGGAGATTATATAATGAATTGTTACCGACCATAAGAAGTATCATGCAAGAAAACGGAGTCCGGTGGGCACATGAGGTGGCCGCAAGGACCGGGGGGGGGGGGGGGGGGGGGGGGGGGAGGGGGGGGGGGGGGGGGGAGGGCGAGCACTCCACCCTTGTGGTGGCCTCGTGTCTCTTTCGGACTACTTTTAATTTTCCTAATTTTTTAAATATTCCAAAACGGAGAAAAATTATCATTGGAAAGGTTTTGGTGTCCGTTTACTTACCGTACCACATACCTATTCCTTTTCGGGGTCTGAAACGTTCTGAAAAGTGTCCCTTATGTACTCCTCCGGTGTTACGGTATCAATTATATTGGTCTCAACATTTATGGGAGTACCCGAGATATAATGTTTGAGTCTTTGACCATTTACCACCTTTGGATTTTTGCCTTCGGCATTGTTGATTTTTATGGCACCGAAACGATAGACCTCCTCGATGATGTAAGGGCCTTCCCATTTAGAGATAAGCTTTCCTGCAAAAAATCCTAAACGAGAGTTGTATAGCAAAACATGATCTCCTACATTAAACTCACGCTTTTGTATCCTTCTGTCGTGCCATCTTTTAACTTTTTCTTTAAACAACTTGGCATCCTCAAAGGCTTGGGTTCTCCATTCATCAAGTGAGCTAATGTCAAATAACCTCTTGTCGCTGGTAAGTTTAAAATCATAATTGAGCTCTTTAATAGCCCAATACGCCTTATGTTCTAGTTCGAGAGGTAAATGACATGCTTTTCCATAAACCATTTTATACAGAGACATACCCATAGGGTTCTTATAAGCAGTTCTATAAGCGCAGAAAGCATCATCAAGTTTCTTAGACCAAATCTTTCTAGATCTATTAACAGTTTTTTGCAAAATTAATTTAATCTCTCTATTGCTCAATTCTACTTGACCATTAGACTGAGGATGATATGGAGATGCAATTCTATGATTAACATCATACTTAGCAAGCATTTTACGAAAAGCACCATGAATAAAATGTGAACCACCATTAGTCATTAAATATCTAGGGACTCCAAACCTCAGAAAAATAACTTGTTTAAGAATCTTAATAGAAGTATTATGATCAGCACTACTAGTTGGAATAGCTTCTACCCACTTAGTAACATAATCAACAACAACTAAAATATGTGTATACCCATTAGGGGAAGGAAAAGGCCCCATATAATCAAAGCCCCAAACATTAGGCATTTCCTGACGTCTACTAATGTTACCAATTATTTGACATTGATCATAAGACAAGACAAACTTACGAGCATCCTTGAAGAGAGTAGGCCAATATAAACCAGATTGCAATACCTTATGTGCAGTTCTATCTCCAGCGTGGTGTCCTCCGTAAGACTCGGAGTGGCACTTGCGTAGGATCTGTTCCTGTTCATGCTCAGGTACACAACGTCTAATAACACCATCTACTCCTTCTTTATAAAGGTGCAAGTCATCCCAAAAGTAATGTATTAAATCATAGAAAACCTTTTTATTTTGCTAGTATGTGAAACTAGGTGGTATAAATTTAGCAACCATATAATTAGCATAATCAGCATACCAAGGAGTATTACGAGAAGCATTTATGACATTTAATTGCTCATCAAGAAAGCTATCATCAATAGGTAGTGGGTCATCAAGAACATTCTCTAACCTAGATAAGTTGTCCGCAATGGGGTTCTCAGCTCCTTTTCTATCAATAATATGCAAATCAAATTCTTGTAGCAAGAGAACCCATCTAATAAGTCTAGGTTTAGCATATTTATTTTCCATAAGATATTTAATAGCAGCATGATCAGTGTGAACAGTTACTTTGGAATCAACAATATAAGGTTTGTACTTATCACATGCAAATACAACTGCTAAAAATTCTTTTTCAGTGGTAGCATAATTTCTCTGGGCACTGTCTAGAGTTTTACTAGCATACTGAATACCATTTAATTTCTTATCAACTCTTTGTCCTAGAACAGCACCAACATCATAATCACTAGCATCACACATAATTTCAAAGGGTAAATTCCAATTTGGTGGCTGAACAATAGGTGCAGAAATCAAGGTGTTCTGAAGTATTTCAAATGCTTCTACACAATCATCATTAAAAACAAAAGAACATCTTTTTGCAAGAGATTAGTGAGAGGCCTAGAAATTTTAGAGAAGTCTTTAATAAACCTCCTATAGAAAGCATCGTGACCAAGGAAACTTCTTATACCTTTGATATCTTTAGGACATGACATCTTTTCAATAGCATCTACTTTAGCTTTATCAACTTCAATACCTCTTTCAGAAATTTTACGCCCGAAGACAATACCTTCATTAACCATAAAGTGGAACTTCTCCCAATTCAATACAAGATTAGTTTCTTCGCATCTCTGTAAAACTCGGTCAAGGCTGCTTAAGCAATCATCAAAGAAGTTCCATAAACGAAGAAATCATCCATGAAAACCTCAACAATCTTTTCACAAAAGTCAGAGAATATAACAGTCATACATCAGCAGGTGCATTACATAAACCAAAAGGCATACATCTATAAGCAAAGGTACCAAAAGGGCAAGTAAAAGTGGTTTTATCTTGATCTTCTTTTGACACGGGTATTTGAGAGAAACCAGAATAACCATCTAGAAAGCAAAAATGTGTATGCTTGGATAATCTTTCTAGCATTTGAGCAATAAAAGGTAGAGGGTAATGATCTTTTCTAGTAGCTTTATTTAATTTGCAAAAATCAATTACCATTCTATAACCTGTAACAATTCTTTGTGGAATCAATTCATTCTTAAAATGCCTCCCTTCTTAGGGACACAATGAACAGGACTTACCCATTGACTATCAACAATAGGATAAATTATACCCTTTTCCAGAAGCTTTACTATTTCATTTCTTACCACTTCTTTCATCTTAGGATTTAACCATCGTTGATGATCAACAACCGGTTTAGCATCTTTCTCCAATTTAATTTTGTGCTGACATAGAGTGGGACTAATGCCCTTAAGATCACCAAGAGTATATCCAATAGCGTCACGGTGCTTCTTCAGAGTTTTCAATAATTTATTTTCTTCATGCTATGAAAGGTTAGCACTAATAATAACATGATATATCTTCTTTTCATCAGGATAAGCATATTTCAGAGTATCAGGTAATTGTGTAATCTCAAACACGGGATCACCCTTAGGTGGAGGAGGATCTCCAAGAATTTCAACAGGCAAATTGTGTTTGAAAACAGGTCCTTGATTAAAGAATACTTTGTCTATTTCCCTCCTTTCATTCATAAACATATCATTTTCATGGTCTAGCAAATATTGTTCTAAAGGATCATTAGGAGGCACGACAATAGAAGCAAGACCAATAATTTCATCCTTGCTAGGAAGTTCTTTATCATGGGGTTGTCTACGAAATTTAGAGAAATTAAAATCATGAGACATGTCCCCTAAACCAACAGTAACAATATCTTTCTTGCAGTCTATCTTAGCATTAATAGTATTCAAGAAGGGTCTACCAAATATAACGGGACACAAATAATTTTGTGGGGAACCAAGAACAAGAAAATCGGTAGGGTATTTTATCTTCTCACACAAGACTGCAACATCTCTAACAATCCCAATTGGTGATATAGTTTCTCTATTAGCAAGTTTAATAGTAACATCAATATCTTCTATCTCAGCAGGTGCAATATCATTCATAATGTAGCGACCTGACCCAAATGGATCAAGTCTCTGTGCTTAAGTGTCATCCCTGGATCGGTGTGCTGACACACAAAGTGCTCGAGGATTTATAACAGAGGTAAATCACATGTATAAAGTAACGTAAATACTATTACCTCAATCCAAAATAGCGGAAGTAACAAGGTTGTGGATTACCATCAACACCAACAGCAAAGTTGAGTGTAGAAATCGTAACCCTAACGTATCACTTACTCGTCGTAAGATAATCCTGCAACATGAGACGTTGCAGCCACAAAGGGTCAATACATTGAATGTACTGGCAAATTCATACCATAGAGAATGATGAATAAAGACTATCACTACATGCATATCTGGCTGGTGGAAAAGCTCTATGGTTATAGTTTTTGCGAAAAGCCAGTTTTTCCCTACTGCAAAAGGAATAAATTTTATTTAACTATCATGGTGGTTGTTAAACATTGAGAATGGTTGACAACATTCTCAATCCCAATTAAGTAACATCATTAAACCCAACAAAATTAATTTAAAGTAACGTGATGAGATTCACATGATAATCCAAGTACTAGATACTCAAGATGTCCATAATCGGGGACACGACTAACCATGATTAGTTTATACACTCTGCAGAGGTTTGCGCACTTTTCCCCACAAGACTCGCTCTCCTCCGTTGGGATTCTCGCACTACATGGTGTTTGAGAAACGGATGACCGAGACATAGTCTTTCAGAAGCGCTAGCACCTTACGATCGGGTAGATCGTTACACCTACTTTCCCCTACATCTGCTAGTCTACCACTGTAAGAGTTTGCACGACTTAATCAACCATGCTAGAGCCCATAGTAGCTTGTGGCCGCACACGGAAGTTTCTAGTATGAATAATCTCATGATCCCTTTGAGCCTGGGTGGCGGTCCATAAAAAACAGGCAATCGCTGGAATACCCAGGTGCCTTAATCCACCTAGATATGTGTTAAAGTTGCCACCTTAAGTAAACCATTAATTAACAATCTCACATCTGTCATGAATACTCTCAAACCCAATCTATGTCTACGAGCATAGCATAGCTGTCGGTGTCAAAACCGGCGGATCTCGGGTAGGGGGTCCCGAACTGTGCGTCTAGGCCGGATGGTAACAGGAGACAAGGGACACAAAGTTTTACCCAGGTTCGGGCCCTCTCGATGGAGGTAAAACCCTACGTCCTGCTTGATTAATATTGATGATATGGGTAGTACAAGAGTAGATCTACCACGAGATAGAGGAGGCTAAACCCTAGAAGCTAGCCTATGGTATGATTGTTGATGTGTATGTTGTCCTACGGACTAAAACCCTCCGGTTTATATAGACACCGGATAGGGTTAGGGTTACATAGAGTCGGTTACAATGGTAGGAGATCTTCATATCCGTATCGCCAAGCTTGCCTTCCACACTGAGGAAAGTCCCCTCCGGACGCGGGACGGAGTCTTCAATCTTGTATCTTCGTAGTCCAGGAGTCCGGCTGAAGGTATAGTTCGGCTATCGGAACACCCCCTAATCCAGGACTCCCTCAGTAGCCCCCGAACCAGGCTTCAATGACGATGAGTCCGGCGCGCAGATTGTCTTCGGTATTGCAAGGCGGGTTCTCCTCCAAATTCCGTGCACCTGTTTGAATAAAGTCTGGTTTCTCGTAGATGTTGCGCTCCTTGGCTTCTACGCCCAATAATGGCCGCTTCCCACGTGTCAAACAAATATGAAAAGTCTGAGTGTTTTTACATTCACACCCCTAGCCGCGTAAATGAGCCTGCCTATTTAAGGGGACGAGGATTTAGATCCAATCCACACCTCCTCCCTTCCGCGAGTGTTCATCAGAGCGCATCCGACAAAGGTCCATTCCACCATGGCCAGCCGTCGCAACTCCTCCCCTCGCCCTTCCAGCCCTAAGCTTGGATATTGGGAGAGATGTTCCACCCCGCATAGCGAGCTAGTGACGCTCCAGACCAAGGGATTTCTCCCCCCGGCCTATATGGTCCCGGTTCGAGCCGGTCTTGCCGTCTACAACGGCAGAGAGCAAGCAAAGAATGCCCCTAATCCCTCCAAAGGAGAGTGGGTGTGCCTTGTCCCTTACTTAATAAGGGGGCTCGGATTTCCAATCCACCCGTTTCTCCGGGGGCTGCTGGAGTTCTACGGCCTCCAGCTACATCATCTCACGCCTGCCTCAATATTGCACATCACGGGCTTTGTGGCCCTCTGCGAGCTGTTCTTGGATGTTGAAGCTCATTTCGGACTGTGGAAGGAGCTGTTTTCCCTCGTGCCCCGTTCCAAGAAGGGGTCAACGTATAAAGTGGGCGGAGCCGAAGTGTGGCGCATCGCCGGGACCGGATATCTGTCCGGAACCCCAAAGAAGGCGTCCGAAGACTGGCCCTCGGAATGGTTCTATATAGAAGACGTCCCGCTGCCGGATCCTGTCCGGATCCGCCTCCCTGAATTCAACGGTGCTCCCTTAAAGAAGCGCCTAAGCTGGCGCCCACGGAGCCCTCAGAGGGAAAGTGACAGGGACATCATTTACCTGATGGGCCGAATAAGATTGTTAGCTCATTCCGGACTAACCATGATCGGGGTCATGGCCGCATGCATCATGCGAGGGGTGCAGCCGCTACAGTATAGAAGCCACCCCATGTGGGATTTCAACGGGGAGGACGACACCACCCGCTGCGGCCGTAAGGGGCCGGATTCGGCTGCGGCTCTAATAAAGACCTTGTCCGCTTTGTACAAGGGAGAAGAGGAGGATTTTCTCCGCGTCGACCCAAAGGGTGGATTTTCCATGTACAATCCTCCAAGATGGGTGAGTGGTCACATCTTGACCATCCGTTTTATATCCCCATTGTTAAATATTCAATCTTAGTGATTTTGATGCAGGAACTGCGCCAGGCCGTCAAAGACATAAACAACCCTCCTCCACAACCCGAGGACCCAGAACGGTCCCTCGACTCGGACTCTCAAGAGGATTCGGACCTTTCGGTGGATCTGATTGATGGAGTGTTCCATCAATTGAGCAAGGACAACGCCCTGGTGGCCATTACGGCTGATTATCCAGGGCTAATTCCGGCCTCCCAGAAACGGGAGGCCGAACCTGTGGCGACAAGCCAACGAGGGGCTGCAGGGCCCCGTGGGCAGAAAAGAGGTGCAGTCTGGACCGGGGCGTCAGCGCAAAGGTATGGCGCACCCCCTTATTCCAGGTGTTATACCTTCAAGGCATATTAACACTTGTGCTCTCTTCAAGAAAAAGAGACCTCGCTGAACTATATTCGGAGAGACCGCCAATCGCGCCTCCACCAGCCAGGCTCCAAAGCCTGGCCCGGAAGCGGGGCCGAACACAAGGCGCGCACCAGACGCTCCTCCGATGGAGGATGTGGACGGGTTGTCTGCCACCAACTCTGAGGTGGAGAGTGCCATGAACCACAGGCGTCGCCGGACAATTCTTCGCGACGCTTGTTTCTCCCAAGAGGCGTTAGATGCCTTCAAGTCGGGAGATGCGTACCTCCGTGCCGCTCAAGATGGTCTAGCCAGAGCCACGGAGCAATATGTAAAAGACATACGGGTAAGAAAATTTTGGTATTTATATATATATATATATATATATATATATATATATACCAGTAGCCCCCGAGACTTGAAACAGTTAGAATAACTGATTTAAGGATCATTTGTGATGCAGGTTCTTACAGAAAAGAATTCCATACTGTCCAAGGAGCTAGAAGAGTGCAAAGCCCAACTTGAGGCTGCACTAGCCGCGACAGGGGAGCCTAAGGAGACCCCCTCTGGTAATATACACTTCGAAAGATAAGTATTTTGCGAAGCACGACTTTGGTGTGAATCTGACAAATAAATTGCAGATGGCGCTGGATTGAATCCGGAAAGGCAACACCTCCTACGCCAGCTAAAGGCTGGTGAGAGGGTGCTGCTAAAGGTGATGGGGGAGAAGAACAATCTCCAAGATGCCAACACCAAGCTGGATGTCGAGCTGAAAGATGTTCGTGCCCAGCTGTCAGACTCCGTGAAGGAGAATCAGCGGCTTCGGCGCGACATATTTAGTAAGTGCTTGAGCGAACCTTTTGAAAGAAAGTTCGGCTGGGAAGTCGACTAACAGAGCAATGTCTGTAGGTATGCTAACAGGTCGTCCTGCAGAGGAGATGCCCGGTTCTACGGGTGACCTTCTTCCCGAGCTCTCGCAACTGCTCGATCGAGTTCGGCAGGCGATGCGAGGCGTCGCCCAGGCCCTGTGGCCATCCGTCTCCATGCCCGAAGGTCTTGGAGAGCTTGCGGAGAAGCTAAAGGGAGCACGGCGGTGCTTCCGGTTGTGGAAGATATCAGCCTCCCGTCAAGGCGCTAGGGAGGCCTGGGCCATGGTAAAGACGTGGTACGCAAAGGCTGACCCCAACCACATGGCCGAGGTTGGTCCTGTAGGGCCCGATGGGAAGGAGATCCCTGTAAGCTCAGTATACGGCCAAGTAGAGGTGGCCGCAAAGTATTCCCAGCAGGACTGTAAATTAGACAGCCTGTTAGATGGTATTGAATAGGAATACAACCAGTCAAAATGACTATGTAATTTAATTGACATTTATAATGCCTTCTAGCCGGATTGTAGATCATTTGTCATGGCCGACCTTTTCGCTTCAGCCTCGGGACTTGACGGTCCGGAGTGTGTCCGAATTCCCATGCGGTTATATAGGAACTGGGGAATGCATGGAGACCAGGCGTAGGGGTCATTAGGGCGTGAACAGACAAGTGCCCGACTAGGTATGTTATATTACATGGTTAGTAAGAAACATCTTCCAGGGAGAATAGTTCCGTTAGGGGTTCCTTTCCCTGGGAGGCATGCCCTAAGGTGCATGTCCATGTTGCGAAAAGAAACGCAGGAAAAACATCTAGGGGCATATAGATAAAAATAAAAAAGATCATCTTTAGTTCACCGACCGAATATTCCCTTAAGAACGCTAGCTTTCGGCTTCACCCAGTCTGAGGTACACGTCCGGCTGACCCGGCAGTAACAATCGCAGAGGTGCTCCATTTACCACCTAGCCGAACAATCGGGAACGTAGGGGTAAGCACAGGAGCCAGGCAACCCAGCTTGGCCAAAACTTAAGTCATATCGATGCATATAATGGTGAATAAAAGGTACATGCGGAAGTGTGACACATGTGTTGGGCATGAAGCCCGCATGAATAAGTTTCTGTTTTAAGAAGCCCCTAGGTTTAATGAGCGCGGATAGTGCGTCACTTTATGAGCCTTTAGAGGCTATAAGAGAGAGAGAGAAGAGAAATGTAAGACAGAAAATATAAAAAATGGATAGAGGAAGGAGACGAACACAGAGTCCGGCACTAGGCATAGAATCTTCGGAGACGGGCTGCGTTCCATGGGTTTGGCTCGAGTCGGTTATCCGATGCATCCCGCAGGCGGTACACTCCACCAGTCAGGACTTGGTCAATTATGAAGGGACCTTCCCACTTGGGCTTGAGTTTGTCCTTTTTCTTGTCTGGTAGTCATAGAACTAATTCGCCAACGTTGTAATTTTTGGCCCGTACTTCTCTGCTTTGGTATCTTCGAGCCTGCTGTTGATAGAATGCGAAACGGGCTTTTGCCACGTCACGCTCCTCCTCCAATGCGTCCAAGCTGTCCTGCCGATCGAGCTCGGCTTCTCTTTCTTCGTACATGCGCACTCGAGGTGAGTCATGAATTATGTCGCAAGGCAAAACTGCCTCTGCGCCGTACACCATAAAGAATGGTGTGTATCCGGTGGTGCGATTCGGCGTGGTCCGCAGCCCCCAGAGTACGGATTCGAGCTCCTCTACCTAGTGCGTGTTAGATTCCTTGAGGGACCGCACTAATCTGGGTTTGATGCATCTCATGATAAGACCATTTGCACGTTCGACCTGGCCGTTAGTTTGTGGGTGATAGACGGAAGCATAATCGAGCTTGATGCCCATGTTTTTGCACCAGAGTTTTACCTCGTCGGCCGTGAAGTTCGTGCCGTTATCAGTGATGACGCCATAACGGTGTACAACCCCGGATATAAAGTCTATCACCGGTCCGGATTCGGCCGTCTTAACAGGCTTGGCTTCTATCCATTTGGTGAACTTATCCACCATGACCAGTAAGTATTTTTGCTTGTGGGTTCCGCCTTTAAGGGGTCTGACCATGTCAAGCCCCCAGACCGCGAAGGGCCAAGTGATGGGGATAGTTTGGAGGGCGGTGGGTGGCATATGGCTTTGGTTTGCAAAGAGCTGGCAACTGGTGGATCGTTGGACTAAGTCCTGAGTGTCTTCCCGGGCCGTCGGCCAATAAAAGCCCGTACGGAAGGCCTTGCTTACAAGGGACCGGGCTGCAGCATGATGACCGCCGAGTCCGGCGTGAATTTCAGCTAGGAGGTTCCGCCCCTCCTCTTCGGAGATGCACCTTTTAAGGACTCCGGTAGTGCTTTTCTTATAAAGCTCTCCCTCGTGGACTCTGTAGGCTTTGGATCGTCGCACTATGCAGCGTGCCTCATTTTGGTCCTCGGGGAGTTCTTGCCTAGTAAGGTAGGCGAGGAATGGTTCTGTCCACGGGGCGATGACGACCATTATTACGTGGGCTGGGGGTGTTATTTCATTGGCAGAGCCTCCGATTGTGTCAGAATGCTTGGTGTCGGGCAGTGCGGTTGGGTCCGGGCTGTTATTGTTCGGCTCGCCTTCCCATAGTACGGATGGCTTGAACAGCCTCTCCAAGAAGATGTTGGGGGGGACTACATCGCGTTTTTCGCCGATGCGTGCCAGGACATCTGCTGCCTGATTATTTTCCCGGGCTATATGGTGAAATTCAAGCCCCTCGAACCGAGCTGACATTTTTAGGATGGCGTTGCAGTAAGCTGTCATTTTTGGATCCTTGGCATCGAAGTCTCCATTTATTTGGGATATTGCAAGGTTCGAGTCCCCGCGCACCTCTAGGCGTTGGATGCCCATGGATACTGCCATGCGGAGACCATGTAAAAGGGCCTCATATTCGGCTGCATTGTTGGAGTCCATGTACATAATCTGTAGTACGTATTGAACTGTGTCTCCTGTGGGGGACGTCAAAATGACGCCAGCCCCCAGTCCGGCCAACATCTTGAAGCCGTCGAAATGCATGATCCAATTGGAATATGTGCCATACTCTTTAGGGAGTTCGGCCTCCGTCCATTCTGCGACGAAGTCGGCCAAGACTTGCGACTTGATGGCTCGTCGTGGCTTATAAGTTATGTTGAACAGGAGGAGCTCAATGGCCCATTTTGCAATCCGGCCCGTTGCGTCACGGTTGTTTATAATATCGTTAAGTGGTACTTCCGAGGCTACTGTTATTGAACACTCTTGAAAGTAGTGTCGTAGCTTCCAGGACACCATGAATACTGCGTACGCAATCTTTTGATAATGCGGGTACCGTGATTTGCAGGGAGTCAGGACGGTGGACACATAATAGACCGGCTTTTGAAGAGGGAATTTGTGTCCGTCCGCTTCTCGTTCGACGACGAGCACTGCGCTTACAACCTGATGTGTTGCTGCAATGTATAATAGCATTGGTTCGCCAATGTTTGGCGCGGCCAGGACTGGGTTTGTTGCTAGTATGGCTTTTATTTCGTCGAGTCCGGCCGTGGCTGCATCCGTCCATTTGAAGTGTTCGGTGCGCCGAAGGAGGCGGTAAAGGGGTAGGGCCTTTTCTCCCAAGCGGGAGATAAAGCGGCTTAGAGCCGCCACGCATCTGGTTAACTTTTGTATTTGTTTGAGGTCCTTTGGGATACCCAGTTGCGACAGAGCTCGGATCTTGGCTGGATTTGCTTCAATTCCTCTACCGGATACAATGAAGGCCAAGAGCTTTCCGGCTGGAACATCGAAAACGCATTTTTCCGGGTTGAGCTTGATGTCGTATGTTCAGAGGTTATCAAATGTGAGCCTCAAGTCGTCTACTAGAGATTCAACATGTCTTGTTTTGACGACCACATCATCTACATATGCCTCCACTGTTTTGCCGATCTGGCTTGCCAGACATGTCTGAATCATGCGCTGATATGTTGCGCCAGCGTTTTTGAGCCCGAAGGGCATCGTGTTGAAGCAGAATGGCCCATATGGTGTGATAAATGCTGTTGCGGCTTGGTCTGGTTCTGCCATCTTGATTTGATGGTAGCCAGAATATGCGTCGAGGAAACACAACGAAACGTGTCCTGCGGTAGCGTCGATAATTTGGTCGATGCGGGGGAGGGGGAAGGGATCCTTTGGGCAAGCCTTGTTAAGGTCTTTAAAATCAACACACAGGCGCCAGGATTTGTCCTTCTTTGGTACCATCACCAGGTTTGCTAGCCAGTCCGGATGTTTTATATCTCTGATGAATCCAGCCCCCAATAGCTTTGCTAGCTCCTCTCCCATGGCCTGTCTCTTAGGTTTGGAAAAATGCCGAAGAGCCTGTTTGACATGTTTGAATCCTGCTTGGATATTTAAGCTGTGCTCGGCTAGCCTGCGTGGGATTCCTGGCATGTCTGAAGGGTGCCAGGCAAAAATGTCCTAGTTCTCTCATAGGAACTCTCGCAATGCGGCGTCGACATCAGGGTTTAACTGTGCCCCGATGGAAGCTGTTTTATTGGGGTCCGTTGGATGGACTTGGAATTTGACTATTTCGTCCGCCGGTTTAAAGGAGGTGGACTTGGATCTTTTGTCGAGTACCACATCGTCCCTATTCACCGTAGAGCGCAGCGCAGTCAGCTCCTCAGCCGCTAGGGCTTCGGATAGTGCCTCGAGGGCCAGTGCGGCTGTCTTGTTTTCGGCGCGGAGTGCTATGTCCGGATCACTAGCGAGAGTGATGATCCCGTTAGGCCCGGGCATCTTGAGCTTCATGTACCCGTAATGGGGTATTGCTTGGAACATTGTAAATGCTTCCCCCCCTAGCAGAGCGTGATAACCGCTGCTGAACGGAGCCACCTGGAACATGACCTCTTCGGACCTGTAATTATCTGGCGTGCTGAACACCACATCTAGTGTGATTTTTCCTGTACAACGCGCTTCCCGACTGGGGATTATTCCTCTAAAGGTTGTGCTGCTTCGCTCAATGCGGTTCCAGTCTATTTCCATTTTTTGAAGAGTCTCCTCGTAAATGAGGTTCAATCCGCTGTCGCCGTCCATGAGTACCTTGGTAAGACGAAAGCCGTCCACTATTGGACTAAGGACCAATGCGGCTGGTGCTCGGGCTGTTTGGAATTTAGGTTCATCACTGGCGTTAAAGGTAATAGCCGTGTCACTCCATGGATTTATTGTTGCTACTTGGTAGACTTCGGCAAGGCTGCGGAGTGTCCTTTTTCGCATATTATTTGATGCGAAAGTCTCGAAGACTGTTAATACCATATTGGTGTCTCTGGGGTGGCTTCCTGTGGCCTCCGGAATTAGGAGATTTTCGCCAATTTTGGCCACCTGCCGGAGTATCCAACATGCTCTGAGGCTGTGAGTTGGTGTGGCGTCCTCTGTACTATGAATTTTATAGGGTCCATTAAGCCATCCTTCCAGTACGGTTCCATGCCCTGTAGAGGGTTTTTGCTTTTTAGTGCTTGACCCGGGTGATTGGTGATGATGCACCCTTTTATTTCGGACTGGGTTTGTATTCAGGGCCAGATTGTCCCAAAATTTTATTTTAGTTTTCCAGGTGCTTTCCATCGCACAGTACTTTCGTACGATGGACGCCAAGTCAGCGAAGCGTGTAATATCACGGCGACTTATGGCGTTGAGTATTCCCTTGTCCGTGCAATTGTGGCAGAAGATTGAGATTGCATCTTCCTCACGGCAGTCCCTTAGCCTGTTCTTAGCTAAGAGGAATCTGGCCCAGTAATGATGTACTGTTTCGTCGGGGTCTTGCCTGATTTTGGATAGATCACATATGTTGGGGTGGGTGGGTGGAATTAAATTCGAAGCCTCACCCCATCTAAGGCTCAGAGGCCGAGGAATTTCTGAACTCGACAATTTGGATTCCTGGATGTTGTCTAATGAATCCAGCCCGTCGCCTGACTCTAAGTTCAGGTCTTGAGTGATATCCTCCCCTCCGCGGGGTATCCAGCTTGGAGGGATCGGGAATCCGGACGTAGCGAGTCCTTAAGATAGATGAAGGGTCGCCGCACTGTCCCTCTACCACGGCAACGTGATGGGTGACTTGGGGAGAGTTAATCTCTCTCAGATCGGTTTTAGGCCCAATTTGGTCGTAATCCGTAGTGACTCCCAGGGCAGCGAAGCGATCCAAGAGCTCATTTATGGAGGAAAGCTCTATTGGATCTAACTGCTCAACGAGTTCTGAGTTGACATGAAGATTGTTTTCGATGGCTCGAGAGGTCATCGTCGGCGCAGAAGCCGAACAGGCGGTCATAAGAAAGCCACCTAACCGGAGGGTTTGGCCGACAGCCAAAGCTCCCATAGCAACGGTGCCGTCTTTAAAGACGGGGCGAGGCATCCTTCCTAATGGCAACGACACAGAGGAACTCTCAATGAAAGCACCAATGTCGGTGTCAAAACCGGCGGATCTCGGGTAGGGGGTCCCGAACTGTGCGTCTAGGCCGGATGGTAACAGGAGACAAGGGACACGAAGTTTTACCCAGGTTCGGGCCCTCTTGATGGAGGTAAAACCCTACGTCCTGCTTGATTAATATTAATGATATGGGTAGTACAAGAGTAGATCTACCACGAGATCGAGGAGGCTAAACCCTAGAAGCTAGCCTATGGTATGATTGTTGATGTGTATGTTGTCCTACGGACTAAAACCCTCCGGTTTATATAGACACCGGATAGGGTTAGGGTTACATAGAGTCGGTTACAATGGTAGGAGATCTTCATATCCGTATCGCCAAGCTTGCCTTCCACGCCAAGGAAAGTCCCCTCCGGATGCGGGACGGAGTCTTCAATCTTGTATCTTCGTAGTCCAGGAGTCCGGCTGAAGGTATAGTTCGGCTATCCGAACACCCCCTAATCCAGGACTCCCTCAATAGCAGTATAAGCATAACGTAAAAGTAACTCCCAAGGTTTGAATGCAGGGCAATAGGTTCCTACCTCATCAACTACTTCCCAATACCCACATGTTATCAATCCTACTCATGCAATGTTTGAGGGTGACACTAATGCATAAAAACTGGGTATGAAAGGGATATGATCAAAGTGTGAACTTGCCTACAATGTTGATGAACATGATTCGCACTCAAAACTCTTGATAGTTCTACTCGTCTCACTCCAGTCAATCTATCGTAAGCAAGCAATAGGAACCACACATAAACAATCACTCAAAAGATCAGAAGGATCGAAGAAGACGATTTGGAAAACTTCAAAACCAAGAAAATAACTTTTGCAACGTAAAACAATTTCTAACAGTACCAAAATTATGTGAATTTGGCCTTATCAGAAAGTTTAGGTCAAGAGCTTTGATTTGCAAAAAGAATCAACTGAAACAGAGCTACGAAAGTCAAGTTATGATCAAACAAGGTTTGAATTCAAATTTTAAACTTTCAAAACAAGTTTAAGTTGTTTATTGGATAGAGGGGATCATAACGAAGACATGGGCATTGGTTTCATCGAATTCCGACTAACGAGCAAAAAGTTATGAGCGTTTGAAGAACAGGGGCTAAACTGTAAAATAAAACAACTACAGCTAGGTCCCTGGCGTAAATAACCAGAAAACGAAAAGACTAAATAACGAACGCTCATTTATAAGATCTAAACAGTGGACGTTCGCTGTTTAATAAAACCCTAAAAAACAGATCTAGTCTAGGGTTTTTTAAAAAAACCGAACCTAAAGAAAAAGAACCGGGGTCAGTTTATACCGGTTAGTGGCGGTTTCGAAGAAAACCGGCGGTTTGCGGAGCGGATCGGACCGGCGAGCTCTGGCGAGGCGGCGCGTGGCTCCGGCGGGCGGCTCCGGTCGTCGGAGGAGACGGCGAGGCGCACGGGGAGAGGCGGTGCGGGGCGACGGGTGCGCTAGGGATGCCAGCGGCGGTCGGCGGCGGCGGTGGGGTCAACGGCGTCGCGGCCGGCGCGATGCGGAGCAGTGGCGGCGGCGGTTGTCGGCGTGGTGTGGCGGCGCAATGCGAGAGGAGGAGAGGAGAGGCGGCTGGGCTGCGGGATTTATAGGGGGAGGGCGAGGTGATGGCGTGGGCGAGGGGGCAAAGCAAGACGGCGCGGAGGTGGCCGGGTCAGGCACGGCGGCGGCGATGCGTGCAGGCGGCGGAGTCTGGGCGGAGTCCCGCGGGAGCTCGGGGACGGGCGCGAAGGTGGGCTGGGCCGCGACCTGGCTGGGTTGGCTGGGCCGGCCCAGTCGGGAAAGGTTTTTTTTATAAAAGTTTTCCAGTTAGACAAAAATAAATAAAACTAAATAAGCAAAAATAAGATATAGGCATATAATATATCAAAATTTTCAGAAAAAGATTTTCTACAACATGGACATTTTTATAATGCCAAATAAAATCCACACAAAATCAGATAAATCAAAGAGTGCTACTCATCAAATAAAATCCAATAAAATCATTTAAAAAATACCAAAATGACTTCAAATTAATTTTTCTCCAATTTTCTGTTGTAGGGAATCATGTTAGCCTAATTTCCATATATTTTATTTTTGGAGAAAAATAATTTTGAATAAAACTCAAATAACCCAAATTGAAAAATAATTTCAAATGGATTTTTAATTTGAGTTTCTTTGAAACTCCCAACTCATATTTCATATAATTTGAAGAAGTCATTTTATCTTCTCTCGTGAAAATAATTGAGTTGCATAAAGTTTCATAATTGGAAATGTTCTCAAATGAAATTCAAATATTTTCAACACCCCTTGTCATTTAAATAAATGGAAGAAGTCATGTCATCTTCTCTCCAGGGTTTTGTGTTTGAAATGAATTTGAATTCACGGAGATCAAAATGCAAAAGGTGAAAGTTTGGGAAAGTCCTTTTATTCCCTCTCATTTAACTTTTAAAAAGTTTTGAATTTCACTCAATCAATCACACAACAAACAAACAAACAATCAATCAATCTATTTATTATAACATTCCAAAATTTAGAATTTTGGGATGTTACACATAATTTCTTTACATAAGGTATACAGAATTGCACTCACACTAGCACCCACATCACAATAAGCCATGATAACAATGTTCTCCTATTTTAACAGATACAACAGGCATGCCAACAATAGGTCTATGTTTATCTTTCATATCGGGTTTAGCAATCCTAGCGGCTTCATCACAGAAATAAATAACATGCCCATCAATATTATCAACCAAGAGATCTTTAACCATAGCAATACTAGGTTCAACTTTAATTTGCTCAAGGTGTTTTAGTATAACTCTTACGAACCACAGTTGAAGATTTAGAATGCTCCTTTATTCTAACAGGGAATGGTAGTTTATCAATATAAGCAGTAGGAACAATAGGATCAACATTATAAAGAATAGTTTCTTCTTCAACTTTAATATGTTCAACTACTTTAACTTCAATGGGAGGATGATATTTAAACCACTTCTCCTTAGGGAGTTCAACATGAGTAGCAAAAGATTCACAAAGAGAAGCTACTATCTCAGAGTCAAGTCCATATTTAGTGCTAAAATCACGAAAAGCATCGGTATCCATAAAAGTTTGAACATAATCGAACTTAAGGTTTATACCTGACTCCGTACCTTCATCGAGATCCCAATCTTCAGAGTTGTGTTTAATTCTTTCCAATAAGTCCCATTTGAATTCAATATCCTTCTTTATATAGGAACTGGTACAAGAAGTATCGAGCATGGGTCGATCATTATGAGAAAGCCGAGCATAATTTTTTTGAATAATAATTTCTCTTGAGAGCTCATGATTGGGGCATGAATATAATATTGACTTAAGCCTCCCCCAAGCTTGAGTGATACTTTCTCCATGAGGCCAAAAATTATATATATATTTCCAATCATGATGAACTAGATGCATAGGATAAAACTTCTGATGAAATTCCAATTTCAATCGGTTGTAGTTCCATGATCCAATATCATCCAATAACCTATACCATGTAAATGCATTTACCTTCAAAGATAAAGGGAAGACCTTCTTCTTGACAACATCCTCGGGCATACATGCAAGCTTAAATAATCCACAAACTTCATCCACATAGATTAGGTGCATATCGGGAAGTAATGTTCCATCTCCTACATAAGGATTAGCTTGCAGTTTCTCTATCATACCCGAAGGAATTTCATAATAAATATTTTCAGTAGGCGTGGTAGGTTGAGGAGTAGCTAATTGTGGTTCCGCTCGAGGTGAAGATACCCTGAACAAACCCCTCAAAGGATTATTTTCCATAGTAACAAGTGACGGTAAATTTCAGCACACTATATAAATGTTTCCTTACCAAATTCAACTTACCAAAGGCGCTTCACTCCCCGGCAGCAACGCTAGAAAAGAGTCTTGATGACCCACAATTATAGGGGATCTATCTTAGTCCTTTCGATAAGTAAGAGTGTCGAACCCAACGAGCGGAAGGAAATGACAAGCGGTTTTTGATACGTCTCCAATGTATCTATAATTTTTGATTGCTCCATGCTATATTATCTACTGTTTTGGACATTATTGGGCTTTATTATCCACTTTTAGATTATTTTTGGGACTAACCTATTAACCGGAGGCCCAACCCAGAATTGTTGTTTTTTTCCTATTTCACGGTTTCGAAGAAAAGGAATATCAAACGGAGTCCAAACGGAATGAAACCTTTTGGAACGTGATTTTCTCACCGAACATGATCCAGGAGACTTGGACCCTACGTCAAGACACAAAAGAGGAGGCCACGAGGTAGGGGGGCGCGCCTACCCCCCCAGGCGTGCCCTCCACCCTCATGGCCCCCCTGTTGCTCCACCGACGTACTCCTTCCTCCTATATATACCTACGTACCCCCAAACGATCAGATACGGAGCCAAAACCCTAATTCCACCGCCGCAACTTTCTGTATTCACGAGATCCCATCTTGGGCCTGTTCCGGAGCTCCGCCGGAGGGGGCGTCGATCACGGAGGGCTTCTACATCATCACCATAGCCCCTCCGATGAAGCGTGAGTAGTTCACCTCAGACCTACAGGTCCATAGTTATTAGCTAGATGGCTTCTTCTCTCTTTTTGGATCTCAATATAATGCTCTCCCCCTCTCTTGTGTAGATCTATTTGATGTAATCTTCTTTTTGCGGTGTGTTTGTTGAGACCGATGAATTGTGGGTTTATGATCAAGTCTATCTATGAATAATATTTGAATCTTCTTTGAATTCTTTTATGTATGATTGGTTATCTTTGCAAGTCTCTTCGAATTATCAGTTTGGTTTGGCCTACTAGATTGATCTTTCTTGTAATGGGAGAAGTGCTTAGCTTTGGGTTCAATCTTGCGGTGTCCTTTCCTAGTGACAGTAGGGGCAGCAAGGCACATATTGTATTGTTGCCATCGAGGATAACAAGATGGGGTTTTCATCCTATTGCATGAGTTTATCCCTCTACATCATGTCATCTTGCTTAAGGCGTTACTCTGTTTTCATTAACTTAATACTCTAGATGCATGCTGGATAGCGGTCAATGAGTGGAGTAATAGTAGTAGATGCAGGCAGGAGTCGGTCTACTTGTCTCGGACGTGATGCCTATATACATGATCATGCCTAGATATTCTCATAACTATGCTCAATTCTATCAATTGCTCAACAGTAATTTGTTCACCCACCGTAGAATACTTATGCTCTTGAGAGAAGCCACTAGTGAAACCTATGCCGCCCGGGTCTATCTTCATCATATTAATCTTCCAATAGTTAGTTATTTACTTTGCTTTTATTTTACTTTGCATCTTTATCATAAAAATACCAAAAAGTATTATCTTATCATATCTATCAGATCTCACTCTTGTAAGTGGCTGTGTAGGGATTGACAACCCCTTATCGCCTTGGTTGCGAGGATTTATTTGTTTTGTGCAGGTATGAGGGACTCGCGCGTAGCCTCCTACTGGATTGATACCTTGGTTCTCAAAAACCGAGGGAAATACTTACGCTGCTTTGCTGTATCATCCCTTCCTTTTCTGGGAAAAACCAACGCAGTGCTCAAGAGGTAGCAAGAAGGATTTCTGGCGCCGTTGCCGGGGAGTCTACACAAAAGTCAATATACCAAGTACCCATCACAATCCTTATCTCCCGCATTACATTATTTGCCATTTTCCTCTCGTTTTCCTCTCCCCCACTTCACCCTTGCCGTTTTATTCGCCCTCTCTCTCTATCCTCCCTCTCTTTCTCTATTTGCCTCTTTTTGCCCGCTTGCTTTTTGTTTGCTTGTGTGTTGGATTGCTTGCTTGTCACGATGGCTCAAGATAACACTAAATTGTGTGACTTTACCAATACCAACAACAATGATTTTATTAGCACTCCGATTGCTCGTCTTACCGATGCTGAATCTTGTGAAATTAATATTGCTTTGTTGAATCTTGTCATGAAAGATCCGTTTTCCGGCCTTCCTAGTGAAGATGCCGCTATGCATCTAAATAGCTTCATTGATTTGTGTGATATGAAAAAGAAGAAAGATGTGGATAATGATATTGTAAAATTGAAGCTATTTCCTTTTTCACTTAGAGACCGTGCTAAAGCTTGGTTCTCGTCTTTGCCTAAAAATAGTATTGATTCATGGAATAAGTGCAAAGATGCTTTTATCTCTAAGTATTTTCCTCCCGCTAAGATCATCTCCCTTAGAAGCGATATTATGAATTTTAAGCAACTTTATCATGAACATGTTGCACAAGCTTGGGAGAGGATGAAATTAATGATACGTAATTGCCCTACTCATGGTTTGAATTTGTGGATGATTATACAAAAAATTTATGTCAGATTGAATTTTGCTTCTAGAAATCTTTTAGATTCAGCCGCGGGAGGCACTTTTATGGAAATCACTTTAGGAGAATCTACTAAACTCCTAGATAATATTATGGTTAATTATTCTCAATGGCATACTGAAAGATCCACTAATAAAAAGGTGCATGTGATAGAAGAAATTAATGTTTTGAGTGGAAAGATGGATGAACTTATGAAATTATTTGCTAGTAAAAGTGTTTCTTCTGATCCTAATGATATGCCCTTGTCTACTTTGATTGAGAATAATAATGAATCTATGGATGTGAATTTCGTTGGTAGGAACAATTTTGGTAACAATGCGTATAGAGGAAATTTTAATCCGAGGCCTTATCCTAGTAATCCCTCTAATAATTATGGTAATTCCTACAACAATTCTTATGGAAATTATAATAAGATCCCTCTGATTTTGAATCTAATATTAAAGAATTTATTACTTCGCAAAAGAATTTCAATGCTTTGATTGAAGAAAAATTGTTTAAGATTGATGAGTTGGCTAGGAACGTTGATATAATTTCTCTTGATGTTGATTCTTTGAAACTTAGATCTATTACACCTAAGCATGATATCAATGAGTCTCTCAAAACCATGAGAATTTTCATTGATGAGTGCAAATAATGAACAGCTAGAATGCGTGCTAAGAAAGATGCCTTTATAAGAGCGTGTTTCTCTAGTTCCTATGAAAATAAAGATGAAGATCTAAAAGTTATTGATGTGTCCCCTATTAAACCTTTGTTTTGCAATATGAATCCTAATAATGATGGGACTGAATACGATCCACCTTTACCTAGAAGGCGTTCCAAGAATTTGGAGTTTTTAGATCTTGATGCTAAAATTGATGAAAGTGGGATCGAAGAAACTAAAACCCTAGATGTTGCTAAACCCACTATTTTAGATTTCAAGGAATTTAATTATGAAAATTGCTCTTTTATTGATTGTATTTCCTTGTTGCAATCCGTGCTAAATTCTCCTCACGCTTATAGTCAAAATAAAGCGTTCACTAAACATATCGTTGATGCCTTGATGCAATCTTATGAAGAAAAACTTGAATTGGAAGTTTCTATCCCTAGAAAACTTTATGATGAGTGGGAACCAACTATTAAAATTAAGATTAAAGATCATGAGTTTTATGCTTTATGTGATTTGGGTGCTAGTGTTTCCACGATTCCAAAGACTTAGTGTGATTTGTTAGGTTTCCGTGATTTTGATGATTGCTCTCTAAACTTGCACCTTGCAGATTCCACTATTAAGAAACCTATGGGAATAATTAATGTTTCTTATTGTGGCAAATAGGAATTATGTGCCCATATATTCTATTGTTCTTGACATAGATTGCAATCCTTCATGTCCTATTATTCTGGGTACACCTTTCCTTAGAACGATTGGTGCAATTATTGATATGAAGGAAGGAAATATTAGATTCCAATTTGCGTTAAGGAAAGGCATGGAACTATTTCCTATAAATAAAATTAAATTACCTTATGAATCTATTATGAGAGCCACTTATGGATTGCCTACCAAAGATGGCAATACCTAGATCTATCCTTGCTTTTTATGCCTAGCTAGGGGCGTTAAACGATAGCGCTTGTTGGGAGGCAACCCAATTTTATTTTTATTCCTTGCTTTTTGCTCCTGTTTAGTAATAAATAATTTATCTAGCCTCTATTTAGGTTGTGTTTTTTTGTGTTTAATTAGTGTTCGTGCCAAGTAGAACTGTTGGGAAGACTTGGGGAAGTCTTGATATCTTGCCGTAAAAAACAGAAACTTTAGCGCTCACGAGAACTGCTACCATTTTTATTTGGAAAGTGATATTTAGTTAATTATTTTTTCATATGATTAATAGATAAATTACTCACGTCCAGAAATTTATTTTAGAATTTTTGGGGTTCCAGATCTTGCACTTGCTACAGATTACTACAGACTGTTCTGTTTTTGACAGATTCTGTTTTTCGTGTGTTGTTTGCTTATTTTGATGAATCTATGGCTAGTAAAATAGTTTATAAACCATATAGAAGTTGGAATAAAGTAGGTTTAACACCAATATAAATAAAGAATGAGTTCATTACAGTACCTTGAAGTGGTCTTTTGTTTTCTTGCGCTAACGGAGCTCACAAGATTTTCTACTTTAAGTTTTGTGTTGTGAAGTTTTCAAGTTTTGGGTAAAGATTTGATGGATTATGGAACAAGGAGTGGAAAAGAGCCTAAGCTTGGGGATGCCCATGGAACCCCCAAGATAATATAAGGACACCTAAAATCCAAAGCTTGGGGATGCCCCGGAAGGCATCCCCTCTTTTCGTCTACTTCTATCGGTAACTTTACTTGGAGCTATATTTTTATTCACCACATGATATGTGTTTTGCTTGGAGCGTCTTATATGATTTGAGTCTTTACTTTTTAGTTTACCACAATCATCCTTGTTGTACACACCTTTTGAGAGAGCCATACATGATTTGGAATTTGTTAGAATACTCTATGTGCTTCACTTATATCATTTGAGTTATATAGTTTTGCTCTAGTACTTCACTTATATATTTTAGAGCATGGTGGTGGATTTGTTTTATAGAAACTATTGATCTCTCATGCTTCACTTAGATTATTTTGAGAGTATTAAATAGCATGGTAATTTGCTTAAATAATCCTAATATACTAGGTGTTCAAGATGAATAATTTTTTTCTTATGAGTGTTTTGAATACTAAGAGAAGTTTGATGCTTGATGATTGTTTTGAAATATGGAGGTAATAATATCAAAGTCGTGCTAGTTGAGTAGTTGTGAATTTGAGAAATGCTGGTGTTGAAGGTTGGAAGTCCCGTAGCATGCACGTATGGTAAACGTTGTGTAACAAATTTGAAACATGAGGTGTTATTTGATTGTCTTCCTTATGAGTGGCGGTCGGGGACGAGCGATGGTCTTTTCCTACCAATCTATCCCCCCCTAGGAGCATGCACGTAGTGCTTGGTTTTTGATGACTTGTAGATTTTTGCAATAAGTATGTGAGTTCTTTATGACTAATGTTGAGTCCATGGATTATACACACTCTCACCTTTCCATCATTGCTAGCCTCTTCGGTACAGTGCATTGCCCTTTCTCACATTGAGAGTTTACCACAATCATCCTTGTTGTACACACCTTTTGAGAGAGCCATACATGATTTGGAATTTGTTAGAATACTCTATGTGCTTCACTTATATCATTTGAGTTATATAGTTTTGCTCTAGTACTTCACTTATATATTTTAGAGCATGGTGGTGGATTTGTTTTATAGAAACTATTGATCTCTCATGCTTCACTTAGATTATTTTGAGAGTATTAAATAGCATGGTAATTTGCTTAAATAATCCTAATATACTAGGTGTTCAAGATGAATAATTTTTTTCTTATGAGTGTTTTGAATACTAAGAGAAGTTTGATGCTTGATGATTGTTTTGAAATATGGAGGTAATAATATCAAAGTCGTGCTAGTTGAGTAGTTGTGAATTTGAGAAATGCTGGTGTTGAAGGTTGGAAGTCCCGTAGCATGCACGTATGGTAAACGTTGTGTAACAAATTTGAAACATGAGGTGTTATTTGATTGTCTTCCTTATGAGTGGCGGTCGGGGACGAGCGATGGTCTTTTCCTACCAATCTATCCCCCTAGGAGCATGCGCGTAGTGCTTTGGTTTTTGATGACTTGTAGATTTTTGCAATAAGTATGTGAGTTCTTTATGACTAATGTTGAGTCCATGGATTATACGCACTCTCACCCTTCCATCATTGCTAGCCTCTTCGGTACCGTGCATTGCCCTTTCTCACATTGAGAGTTGGTGCAAACTTCGCCGGTGCATCCAAACCCCGTGATATGATACGCTCTTTCACACATAAACCTCCTTATATCTTCCTCAAAACAGCCACTATACCTACCTATTATGGCATTTCCATAGCCATTCCGAGATATATTGCCATGCAACTTTCCACCATTCCGTTCATCATGACACATTCATCATTGTCATATTGCTTAGCACGATCATGTAATTGACATAGTATTTGTGGCAAAGCCATCGTTCATAATTCTTTCATACATGTCACTCTTGGTTCATTGCATATCCCGATACACCGCCGGAGGCATTCATATAGAGTCATATCTTGTTCTAAGTATCGAGTTGTAATCATTGAGTTGTAAATATATAGAAGTGTGATGATCATCATTAATAGAGCATTGCCCCAAATAAAAAAAGAAAGAAAGGCCAAATAAAAAAAGAAAGGCCAAATAAAAAATAATAAAAATAAAAATATAAAGAAGGGACAATGCTACTATCCTTTTTCCACACTTGTGCTTCAAAGTAGCACCATAATCTTCATGATAGAGAGTCTTTTGTCTTGTCACTTTCATATACTAGTGGGAATTTTTCATTATAGAACTTGGCTTGTATATTCCAACATTGGGCCTCCTCAAGTGCCCTAGGTCTTCATGAGCAAGAAAGTTGGATGCACACCCACTTAGTTTCTTTTTTGAGCTTTCATACATTTATAGATCTAGTGCATCCGTTGCATGGCAATCCCTACTCCTTGCATTAACATCAATCGATGGGCATCTCCATAGCCCGTTGATTAGCCTCGTTGATGTGAGACTATCTCCTTTTTTTATCTTCTCCACATAACCCCCATCATCATATTCTATTCCACCCATAGTGCTATATCCATGGCTCGCGCTCATGTATTGCGTGAAAGTTTATAGGTTTGAGATTTCTAAAGTATGAAACAATTGCTTGGCTTGTCATCGGGGTTGTGCATGATGAGAGCATTCTTGTGTGATGAAAATGGAGCATGACTAAACTATATGATTTTGTAGGGATGAACTTTCTTTGGCCATGTTATTTTGAGAGGACATAATTGCTTAGTTAGTATGCTTGAAGTATTATTATTTTTATGTCAATATGAACTTTTATCTTGAATATTTCGGATCTGAATATTCATACCACAATTAATAAGAATTACAGTAAAATTATGCCAAGTAGCACTCCGCATCAAAAATTCTGTTTTTATCATTTACCTACTCGAGGACGAGCAGGAATTAAGCTTGGGGATGCTTGATACGTCTCCAATGTATCTATAATTTTTGATTGCTCCATGCTATATTATCTACTGTTTTGGACATTATTGGGCTTTATTATCCACTTTTATATTATTTTTGGGACTAACCTATTAACCGGAGGCCCAGCCCAGAATTCCTGTTTTTTTGCCCATTTCAGGGTTTTGAAGAAAAGGAATATCAAACGGAGTCCAAACAGAATGAAACCTTCGGGAACGTGATTTTCTCACCGAACATGATCCAGGAGACTTGGACCCTACGTCAAGACACAAAAGAGGAGGCCACGAGGTAGGGGGGCGCGCCTACCCCCCAGGCGCGCCCTCCACCCTCGTGGGCCCCCTGTTGCTCCACCGACATACTCCTTCCTCCTATATATACCTACGTACCCCCAAACGATCAGATACGGAGCCAAAACCCTAATTCGACCGCCGCAACTTTCTGCATTCACGAGATCCCATCTTGGGGCCTGTTCCGGAGCTCCGCCGGAGGGGGCATCGATCACGGAGGGCTTCTACATCATCACCATAGCCCCTCCGATGAAGCGTGAGTAGTTCACCTTAGACATACGGGTCCATAGTTATTATCTAGATGGCTTCTTCTCTCTTTTTGGATCTCAATACAATGTTCCCCCCTCTCTTGTGGAGATCTATTCGATGTAATCTTCTTTTTGCGGTGTGTTTGTTGAGACCGATGAATTGTGGGTTTATGATCAAGTATATCTATGAATAATATTTGAATCTCCTCTGAATTCTTTTATGTATGATTGGTTATCTTTGCAAGTCTCTTCGAATTTTCAGTTTGGTTTGGCCTACTAGATTGATCTTTCTTGGAATGAGAGAAGTGCTTAGCTTTGGGTTCAATCTTGCGGTGTCCTTTCCCAGTGACAGTAGGGGCAGCAAGGCACGTATTGTATTGTTGCCATCGAGGATAACAAGATGAGGTTTTCGTCATATTGCATGAGTCTATCCCTCTACATCATGTCATCTTGCTTAAGGCGTTACTCTGTTTTCATTAACTTAATACTCTAGATGCATGCTGGATAGCGGTCGATGAGTGGAGTAATAGTAGTAGATGCAGGCAGGAGTCGGTCTACTTGTCTCGAACGTGATGCCTATATACATGATTATGCCTAGATATTCTCATAACTATGCTCAATTATGTCTATTGCTCAACAGTAATTTGTTCACCCACCGTAGAATACTTATGCTCTTGAGAGAAGCCACTAGTGAAACATATGGCCCCGGGTCTATCTTCATCATATTAATCTTCCAATACTTAGTTATTTACTTTGCTTTTATTTTACTTTGCATCTTTATCATAAAAATACCAAAAAATTATTATCTTATCATATCTATCAGATCTCACTCTCGTAAGTGGCCGTGTAGGGATTGACAACCCCTTTTCGCGTTGGTTGCGAGGATTTATTTGTTTTGTGCAGGTACGAGGGACTCGCGCGTAGCCTCCTACTAGATTGATACCTTGGTTCTCAGAAACTGAGGGAAATACTTACGCTACTTTGCTGCATCATCCCTTCCTCTTCGGGGAAAAACCAATGCAGTGCTCAAGAGGTAGCAGTTTTCAGCAAGGTATTCTCTGCAAGCACTGAAATTATCGGTTGCCGATATTGTTGTGATAAGATAAATTGTAACGGGAAACAAGTAATAAAAGTAAACAAGGTGCAGCAAGGTGGCCCAATCCTTTTTGTAGCAAATGACAAGCCTGGACGAACTCTTATATAAATCAAAGCGCTCCCGAGGACACATGGGAATTGTTGTCAAGTTAGTTTTCATCATGCTCATATGATTCACACTCGTTACTTTGATAATTTGATACATGGGTGGACCGGTTCTTGGGTGCTACCCTTCCTTGGACAAGCCTCCCACTTATGATTAACCCCTCTCGCAAGCATCTGCAACTATGAAAGAAGTATTAAGGTAAACCTAACCATAGCGTGAAACATATGGATCCAAATCAGCCCATTACGAAGCAACACATAATTAAACTAGGATTTAAGCTTCTGTCACTCTAGCAACCCATCATCTACTTATTACTTCCCAATGCCTTCCCCTAGGCCCAAATAATGGTGAAGTGTCATATAGTCGATGTTCACATAACAACACTACGGGAGAGACAACATAAATCTCATCAAAATATCGAACGAATACCAAATTCACATGATTACTTATAACAAGATTTCTTGATGTAGGGTGGAACCCTATACGTCCGATCTTTCACGAAAGGAGCGGATCCCGCGAAGAACACGGGGAAGAATGGAGAGAAAACACAAGGGGAAACACTCAAGAACAAGTCCAATCACACATCCACTAGACAATCAAACAGACAAGATCCACAAGGTACATGAACAACAAAGGGAAAGATACAAGGTAAGGTTCATCTCCATGAGGAGGTCTTGATGGTAGAGTTCATCCCAAATCCAAAGGAGATGGGGGCTTGAATCCTAGAAGGATCTTCCCACACGGGGGTTGAGGGAGTCCTGGATTAGGGGGTGTTCGGATAGCCGAACTATACCTTCAAGCCGGACTCCTGGACTATGAAGATACAAGATTGAAGACTCCGTCCCGTGTCCGGAAGGGACTTTCCTTGGCGTGGAAGGCAAGCTTGGCGATGCGGATGTTCAGATCTCCTACCATTGTAACCGACTCTATGTAACCCTAACCCTCTCCGGTGTCTATATAAACCGGGGGGTTTTAGTCCGTAGGACAATATACACATCAACAATCATACCATAGTCTAGCTTCTAGGGTTTGGCCACTCTGATCTCGTGGTAGATCTACTCTTGTACTACCCATATCATCAATATTAATCAAGTAGGACGTAGGGTTTTACCTCCATCGAGAGGGCCCGAACCTGGGTAAAACTTCGTGTCCCTTGCCTCCTGTTACCATCCGGCCTAGACGCACAGTTCGGGACCCCCTACCCGAGATCCGCCGGTTTTGACACCGACATTGGTGCTTTCATTGAGAGTTCCTCTGTGCCGTCGCCGTCAGGCCCAATGGCTCCTACGATCATCAATGGCGATGCAGTCCAGGGTGAGACCTTCCTCCCCGGACAGATCTTCGTCTTTGGCGGCTTCGCATTGCGGGTCAATTCACTTGGCCATCTAGAGCAGATCGAAAGCTACGCCCCTGGCCGTCAGGTCAGATTCGGAAATTTAAACTACACGGCTGACATCCGCGGGGACTTGATCTTTGACGGATTCGAACCACTGCTGAGCGCGCCGCACTGTCACGACGAGCATGATCTAGCTCTGCCGCCGAACAGCGCCCTGGAGGCCGCACCCACATCGGCTCCGACCCTTAGTTCGGAACCAACCGCGCCGATCGAGGATGGGCGGTTGGACGCCACCTCGGGGGCTGTGATCCCAACGGTGGTTGAGCCGAACACCAACCCCGTACTCTGCGAGACTCGTGACTCCACGGAGCCGGATTCTTCTCCGGACTCCGAACCCTCCGCGCCCCTGCCGATCAAATCCGATTGGGCACCGATCATGGAGTTCACGGCCGCGGACGTCTTTCAGCACTCGCCTTTCGGCGATATCCTGAAGTCACTAAAGTCTCTCTCTTTATCAGGAGAGCCCTGGCCAGACTACGGTCAGCAAGGTTGGGGTACGGACGATGAAGAAATTCAAAACCCACCCACCACCCACTTTATAGCCACTGTCGACGACTTAACCGACATGCTTGACTTTGACTCCGAAGACATCGATGGTATGGACGCCGATGAAGGAGATGATGAAGAACCAGCGCCTACTAGGCCCTGGAAAGCCACCTCGTCATATGACATATACATGGTGGACACCCCAAAAGAGGGGGAGGGCGATGGAACAGCGAAGGATGACCCCTCCAAGAAACAGCGCAAGCGCCGGCGTCAGCGGCGCCGCTCAAAATCCCGCCAACACAAAAATGGTGATTCCAGCACGGGAGATAATAATACTCCGGAGAGTGCCGAAGAAAACCCCCTCTAGCAAGGTTTAGCACAGGAGGATGGAGAAACCAGCCCTCATGAGAGAGCGGCAGACAGAGAGGTCGAGGACGATAATTATATGCCTCCCTCCGAAGACGAGGAAAGCCTCGACGACGATGAATTCATCGTGCCAGAGGATCCCGTTGAGCAAAAGCGTTTCCAACGCATGCTTATGGCCATGGCAAGAAGCCTCAAGAAAAAAAAGCAACAACTCAGAGCTGATCAAGATTTGCTGGTTGACAGATGGACTGAAGTCCTTGCGGCCGAAGAGCATAAACTCGAACGCCCCTCCAAGAGTTACCCAAAGCGCAGGTTGCTACCCCGATTAGAGGAGGAAGCACTTGATGCGGCCGAACGGCCACCTCGTGGCCGCGACAGAGAGGCCTCCCGGCCCTCCACTCAAGCCACACCCCGTACCAAGGCACGGGAATATGCGCCGGACTTACGAGACATGTTGGAGGACAAGGCAAGGCAAACACGATGGATCTACGGATCGCGTGGGCACCCCACGGCTCGAGACGGTAACCGTCACGCCGGCCACAAATTCGGCAGGGCCGAACACAATAGACAAAGCTCATTGGAGCTACGTCACGATATCTCCCAGTACAGAGGCGCCGCACACCCACTGTGCTTTACAGACGAAATAATGGACCATCAAATTCCCGAGGGTTTTAAACCCGTAAACATCGAATCATATGATGGCACAACAGACCCTGCGGTATGGATTGAGGATTATCTCCTCCATATCCACATGGCCTGCGGCGACGACTTTCACGCCATCAAATACCTCCCACTCAAGCTTAAAGGACCAGCTCGGCATTGGCTCAACAGCTTGCCAACAGGATCAATCAGTTGTTGGGAGGACCTGGAAGCCGCATTCCTCGACAATTTCCAGGGCACTTATGTGCGACCCCCAGACGCCGATGACCTAAGTCACGTAATTCAGCAGCCAGAGGAATCGGCCAGGCAATTCTGGACACGGTTCCTAACAAAGAAAAATCAAATAGTCGACTGTCCGGACGCTGAGGCCCTAGCAGCCTTCAAGCACAATATCCGTGACGAGTGGCTGGCCCGGCACCTCGGACAGGAAAAGCCGAAATCTATGGCAGCACTCACGACACTCATGACCCGCTTTTGCGCGGGAGAAGACAGCTGGCTTGCTCGTAGCAACAATATGACCAAGAACCCTGGTAGTTCGGACACCAGGGACATTAGTGGCAGGTCGCATCACAACAAGCAGAAGTGCCGCATTAACGGCGACAATGCTGAGGATACGACAGTTAATGCCGGATTCAGAGGCTCTAAACCCGGTCAGCGGAAAAAGCCATTCAAAAGGAATCCTAGGGGCCCGTCCAGCTTGGACCGAATACTCGACCGCTTGTGCCAAATACATGGCACCCTCGAAAAGCCGGCCAATCACACCAACAGGGACTGTTGGGTGTTCAAGCAGGCAGGCAAGTTAAGCACCGACAATGAAGACAAGGGGTTGCATAGCGATGACGACGAGGAGCCCCGGCCGCCAAACAACAATGGACATAAGGGTTTTCCCCCACAAGTGCGGACGGTGAACATGATATACGCCACCCACGTCCCCAAAAGGGAGAGGAATCACGCGTTAAGGGACGTATACGCGGTAGAGCCAGTCGCCGCAAAGTTTAACCCATGGTCCTCCTGCCCGATCATCTTTGATCGAAGAGACCATCCCACTAGCATCCGTCATGGCGGATTTGCTGCATTGGTTCTAGACCCAATTATTGACGGATTTCATCTCACTAGAGTCCTCATGGACGGCGGCAGCAGCCTGAACCTGCTTTACCAGGATACAGTGCGAAAAATGGGCATCGATCCCTTGAGGATTAAGCCCACCAAAAAGACCTTTAAAGGATAATTTCCGAAGCGAGGAATTGATCTTCAACATAGTCCCATTCCGCAGTGGCTATCATGCACTGCTCGGGCGAACCGCATTCGCCAAATTCAATGCAGTACCGCACTACGCATACCTTAAGCTCAAGATGCCAGGCCCTCGTGGAGTAATTACGGACAATGGAAACACCGAACGCTCCTTCCGAACAGAGGAGCGCACGGCGGCCCTTGCAGCGGAAGTACAAAGTAGCCTCTCCAGACAGTTCTCCAATCCGGCCATTAAACGTCCGGACACCGTCAAGCGCGCCTGGAGTAACCTACAACAAGACCGCCTGGCACGTTCCGAGCAGGCGTAGCAATGCGGCCCCAACCCCAACCCTCGCAAAAAGGCGACGCCAGTACTTCGCGTACATAACTACGCTCTAGAAATACCATGGGCATAGGGGGAGGGGCACCATCACGGCACGCCCAAAACACGGCTTAAACCGCACCAGGGGCTGCCGATTTTTTACTTTTCTCTTACTTCCAGGACTCTACACTTCGGAAGGCCTGTTCGGCAGTTCGATTGCCGCACAAACGATGCAAGAACCAGGGAAGCAGACAAGCCATGCCGCATTACGGAAATCCCAGGTGGTCTCTATCACGAGAAGTATACCTGTTTCGCATACTATTCCACAGCTTGCCCCTGGAGCAGACATGTTAAATGGTCCAACTTTTCGTTTATCGCATTACTTGTATCATTCTGCTTTGATCGACGCTATTTTTAATAAACAATGCATAGCTTTTGTCTATTTTTGCATTATCTTTTTATAAATAAATGTTCCTTAACGACATGTTGCACCCGTACAACTTGGTACGGCCAAAATACGCTAGGGGCTTTTAACACCCCTCAATATGGTGTGAGAAGTCCGAACACTATCACAAGTGCGGCACCCCGAACTTATAGCATTATATGCATCGGCTCCGAATCATGTCTTGGGTCAATAGTTGGGTTTGCCCGACTCCTATGTTTTGGTGCCTTACGTTCCGCTATATCGGCTAAGGTAGCACTAGGAGCACCACTGCGATTGTGCCCCAGTTGAGCTGGGCCGAGCACCTCAGTGGAGAAAGCTAAAACTGACTGTCATGATGAAGCGAGACTCGATCGCTGTTCGAGAGGTTTTTTCGAGTCCCTAAAGACTTATGCCGCTTAGGGCGAGGAGTCGGCTCTGTCCGGCCAAGGCGTGGATAGCACCCCGAACTCGGTCTTCCGAATACTAGGGGCTTCGCCGAAATTTAAAATTATAGAATTCTATGGCTAAGTGAGAGTGTTCACGCATTATAGTCCGATTGCCTCGTTCGTTGGGCTGAGCGCCTCACTCGAAGGACCCAAATATGGGAAAAAGAGCGCCCAGGTTTATCCCCGAACACCCCAGCACTAGCGGCAAGGGGGCAGAAGCCGACGACTCACCATCTCTCAGTATTGATAAACAGCCGCACAGAAGGTAATATTTTAAATTCAAGCAGCATTGCTCAGCGCATATGAACAAGTTTTCAGCGCACAGGACAAAAACGAGCGAGTTTTACTCAAAAATTACATCCCTAGTACATTCATCCGCCACAAGGCGGGCACCCTTCAGAACATCCTTATAGTAATTTTTGGGCTTGCGATGCTCTTTCCCCGCTGGTGGCCCGTCCTTCACAAGCTTCTCCGCATCCAGCCTGCCCTAGTGCACCTTAGCACGGGCAAAGGCCCTACGGGCACCTTCAATACAGACGGAGCGCTTGATGACTTCGAGCCTTGGACAGGCCTCCACCAGCCGCCGCACCAGCCCGAAATAGCTCCCAGGCAGAGCCTCTCCAGGCCACAGCTGAACTAGGAGGCCCTTCATGGCCTGTTCGGCCGCCTTGTGGAGCTCGACCAGTTGCTTCAGCTGGTCGCTCAGGGGCACGGGGTGTCCGGCCTCAGCATACTGAGACCAGAACACCTTCTCTGTCGAGCTGCCCTACTCGGCTCGATAGAATGCGGCAGCATCGGATACACTCCGGGGAAGATCTGCAAATGCCCCTGGAGAGCTCCGGATTCGGGTAAGTATCAAGTAACTCACGTTTATGTGTTTACTTTGCATAAAGAATGCCTTACCCGCCGCTATTTTCTTCACCTCATCCAACTCCTAGAGGGTCTTCTGGGATTCGGCCTTGGCAGACTTGGCATTTTCAATAGCCCCCGCGAGCTCGGACGCTCGCGTCTTCGAGTCAAGCTCCAAACTCTCATGTTTCTTCATGAGAACCTGGAGCTCTTGCCGCACCTTGCCAACCTCGGCCTCATACCTCTCTCGCTCGGTGCGCTCCGCGGCCGCACTCTTCTCGGCCTCGAGCAGCGCTTGCTTAAGGGTCGCCACCTCAGATGTGGCCCCTACAATAGCCATGTTAATCCTGTCATTTCTTGCAATTGCACCTTTTTTGTATACATGTTCAACCAAGGTATTTCTTACCTTCCTTCTCCTCGAGCTGCTTCTTGGCACGCCCGAGCACTTGCTCGGACTTCTCGAGGCTCTGCTTCAGCGTGTCCACTTCCGCAGTGAGTACGGCGGATGCCAGCAGAGAAGCCTGCACACGCATATTGACTCCTTTTGTTAGACTCCTACGAATTTTTTGATCCTCTATTCGGCTTTTCTTCCCGAACGCCCAACAGAGCATCAAGGGCTACTGTCTATGCGGTAATATTATTTACACATTGTTTACTTACCTCAAAGCCTGTCAAAAGGCTAGTACAAGCTTCAGTCAGCCCGCTCTTAGCGGACTGAACCTTCTGGACCACCACACTCATAATAGCGCGGTGCTCCTCGTCGATGGAGGCGCCTTGGAGCGCCTCCAACATATTGTTCGGCGCCTCCGGGTGGACGGGGGTCGCCGGCACGGTGGACTTGCTCCTCTTGGAAGGAGGTCCCCCGTCGGACTCCGGAACCCTTGAAGGTTCCGGAGCGGTGTCTGGCCCAGAGCCGGACTTGGAGCCCTGGGGGGTTTCATCCCCTTTACTCGTGGAGTCTGGGAGGTCGCCTTGCGGCGCCTCCGGGACCACCTCCTCCCTGCTTGGAACCTGTTGGGACAACACCTCGGTGTCGTCCGTAGGGCGGGGGGAGGAAGCCATCGGAAGTGAGTTCACATCCGACGAGTCCAGTGAGCCGCTCGACGACGCTTCAAGCCGGTCTTTGGGTGGGCTGCATAAGCATATTCGACATAAGGGAAAGCTGTGCAATAAACAAGTACTATGAATTACTTCGGTATCCGGATACTTACGATTTTTCCAGGGGCTTGGCCCTGGGCTGCCACTCCTCTCCGCCGTCGTCGGTGTCGGCGGAGTAGTTCGGAGGAAGGGTTTTCCCCTTCCTGGACCCTCCGGCCTCCTCAGTGAGGGCGGCCTTGCTTTTCTTCTCTCCTCCCGCTGGAGGGGGAGAGGTTTCTTCTTCTTCCTCCTCGTCTTCACGAGAGGAAGGCGCTTCGGGACCGTCGGATGATGAATCCGACACCTCCTGGCGCCGGGCACTCTTTCGAGTCCCCGTGGCCCTTTTCATGGCCTTCTTCTCCGGCACCACATAGGGCGCCGGAACCGGCAGCTTCGCCAAGCGAGCGTCCGCTGGGCCTTCGGGCAAAGGAGCCGGACAGTTGATCTATCGGGACGTCACCTCCCAATCCTGTTAATGATAAGGGAGCTTGAAAGTGCAACTATCCCTAGGTGGTTTTGGTAATTCATAACAACATATAGCTCATTGAGCTAATGCTATTCCAAGATGATTATTTCAGGAAAGCTCAATGATTGGCATGGCATGGATGTGAAAGTGGAACCCTCAAAATGCTAAGGACAAAGGATTGGCTCAAGCTCAAAAGCTCAAGACTCTTCATTTAATATTTTAGTGATCCAAGATCACATTGAGTCTTTAGGAAAAGCCAATACTATTAAGGAGGGATGAGGTGTTGCTTAATGAGCCTCTTGCTTCATGTGCTTAGTGATATGCTCCAAAACCCTCAACTACTTTCCCATATCCACATATGACCTAAACCCTAAGCCAAACTCGGTCCTACCGATTTTTCCTATCCGGCGCCACCGAGTTTCAGTTGTCATTAGCCACTGCCAAACCCTAGCAATTCGGTCCTACCGATAAGGATCTCGGTCCCACCGAGATGGGGTTGCAAACTCTCTG